>NC_046664.1:42060295-42105679 GCF_010883055.1 Belonocnema kinseyi
ATTCTCGACAATTGACTCAATTTCCCTAGGAGCATTTAGAGGAGCGATATTAAGGTTAATGCCGTAAGAGTGACATAGATGGTAATAAAGCACTCTTAGTGCCGCATTGTGCCCTTGAATTGTGGTCGTTCCCGCGTGAGTTGGACAACTAGATAGTATGTGAGCTAAATGCTCGGGGTGCGCATGGCACGCCCTGCAGCTATCATCGGGAATGTCTTGGTTCAAAATGTGGCGACGGTATGTTAAGGTGGAAATGACACCGTCTTGGCATGCAAAAATGAAACCCTCTGTACCAGACTTCAATCCGGGCGATTTAAGGAAAGCAAACGTTAGCTCACAAGACATTAACTTGCTTTCTTAATCCGGGCTTTCAGGAGTGAGTACTCGAGATGGATTAGATTTGATGCATTTTGCTCACCCCTAATACTGAAGTCAAGTCCGAGTGTTTCAGCAGCCTCCACTGCTTTGTACAGAAATGCTCCTTTGCCCACTTCATCGTGATTCCTGACCATTTTAAGAAGAGGGTCTCTTCCATTTGCAACTCTATCTGCTATACCCAGAATAATCCTGTTGTGAAGACATTCAAGACTCAATATTCCGCGTCCCCCGTGAGATGTACAGTCGCGGAACGGAAGACTTAAGATGCATGCTTTTTTTCATGCGCATAAGCTTTCTTGTCCCGATATCAAGGGATCTGAGCTCGTTCTTCGTCCATGGAACTACTCCAAATGAATAGAGTAGTACCGGAACGGCAAGCATGTTCGTTGCAGATACTTTCTTCCTCGCCGACAGTTCGGAAGACCAAATCTGTCGGATGAAACGTTTGTATCTGCTTCGGAGAGTATCCTTTATAGATGCCACATCCTGAATGCGGCTCTGTGGTACGCCCAGGTATGTATAAGTCTCTCCAGCGCAAAGGTGTCGTATGGCGCTTCTATCAACGAGCTCAGGATCTTCAGAGATGCCATTGAGTTTTCCTCGCTTCAAATAAATCTTGGCGCATTTGTTTAACCCAAATTCCATTCCAATTTCCTTAGTATATCGTTCGACAATCCCCAAAGCTAGATGCAGTTGCTCTCTGTTTTTAGCATAGATCTTAAAATCGTCCATGTAAAATACATGAGTGACCTTGTACTTTCGATCTGCAGGTTTGCCGCACAAGTACCCGTCGGAATGGCAAAGTGCTAGAGATAGTGGCAATAATGTAAGGCAAAAGAGGAGTGGGCTCATGGTGTCACACTCAAAAGACACCTCTCTGAAAGGTGACCTTGTTAGTTGTCACACGATTTTTTCCAGATGAGATAGTAAATCTCGTTTTCCAAAGCGGCATATATATATATATAATAACTAAAATAATTGATCCTAAAAAAATGAATAAAATAAAACTGTTTAGGGGATTTTATAATATTTTAATGAATATCAAAAAAATTCACAAGAATTGGGGTGTTTCAAAGGATTTCAAAGATTTTCAAATATTTTTTATGTATTTCACGAAGTTTTTGGATTTTGAAGGATTTCAAAAAACGAAGAAACATGAAGAAGAGCTTAAAAAAATATTTGAAATATTTTAGTGTATTTCCAAGCATTCCAATGAATTTTCAAGACCCAGGCGGAAAAATTATATATATTTAAACTATATATAATATCTCCGCCTGGGGAAATTTAACAAATTTGAATGAATTTCAAAATATTCTAATGATTTTAGGCAATTCAAAAAAATATTATGTGATTTTAAAGAATTTCCTCGTATTTCGGAAGATTTGACAGAATTGTATCAAACCTATTAAGGGTTTAGGATATTTTTAAAGATTGCAATAGATTTTTAAAGGATATTAACGGATTTACTATGATTTCCGAGGTTGTCAATGATTACAAGGGATTTTAAAAGCTCTCAAGAGATTTCAATCATTTATCCAGGATTTCAGGATATATCGTCAGATTTCATGGAAATTCTCGGGGTTTTAAAGGATTTTATTGGGTTTCAATGGATTGTAAAGATTTATAGTAACTTTATAATATTTCAAGGAATATCAAAAGGAACTTCATCATATTTAAGAAATTTGAATAGGATTTCCAAGATTTAAAGGGTTTTTAATTTATTTTTATTTTAAAGAATGTTTTTCAAATTTATATTTAAAAACTCATAAATCGTTGAAGATGAAGGTATTCACGCAAAACTGACCGAATGTTCGTTTTTACATATTGCAGTTTAAAAATTTGAAACCTCCAATATTGATTAAGTTTAAATTTAATCCCCGAAAAATGTAATAATTCGAAAAAAGCAATAAGATTTGTACATTTTTAATTATTTTTATCTGGTTAAAAAAACATAATAAAATAATCATTACAAAATGAGTACGTTCCTGATTGAGCGTTAAAAATTGAGAAACTTCAAAACGAATAATTGCGAATATGAACTTTTTAAGCTGAACAATTTTAGTTTCAAGGCCTCAAAAATTATAAACTGTTTCAGAATTACGAATTAAAAATTATAATTTTATATGAAAATTAGAAAATTAAAAAAATGTTAAAACCTATTAAGATGTATGATATCATGTAGTATCAAATGACATCCGAAGTGATTTGGTAGATTTTTATTAAAAAAATGAGATTTCCGTACAAAAAAAGAAAAAAAAACATTCAGTCATTTTCACCGGTGAACATTGAAATTTTCTCAACTGTATGCATTTGAAGATAATCATATATAATTTTTGCAATCCTTCGAATAATAATATTTTTTATAATTTGTCAGAATTTCCCTCTAAAAAAAGTGTGGGGGGGGGGTCTAAAAATACTGGACTGGGGGGAGGCTTGCCGGGTTCACGTCTGTTGTGAGAGTGAAGGGGTTAGGATGCAGAAGAAGATTGAATTATTTTAGTAATTTTATTCTTATCTCTTTTTTTATTAGTTTATTTTTTAAATAATAGAGTTAGAGATCAAAGATAGTCGTGAGTGGCGGTCCAGAGTAACAGAGAAGCCTAGATCAGAAATACATGTATTCAGGGTGTGTCTAACCGGGGGCCTGCTAGATGAGTATGGATGTGGCTGTGGGCTTGTAAATATGTAACTGAGGTCCGCGTGGTTCAATATACCCATTCCTTACTGCATTCCATGTGGAGAATTGTTTTTATTTATGTTTACGTGTTGATAATATGTATTTAGGATCTAGCTTAATACGCGTGGACTCATTCTTCAACTCCCAAAGTAATTTCAAACGGTTTTCAGCTTGGTTGTTGTTTTTACGTAAGATATGTACAAAATTTTTTTTACTTTCCATACAGCAAAAGTATAGAACATTATATAGCATTTGATAGACCATCTATCCAGAGAAAACATGATGTCGAATCAAACTCTCTCGCACTTGCGAGATGAATGCAGACAGCTGTCATCCTTGGATGGCTCCGTTTACTCAGAACACACGACGGTTTTGCCGGCCTGTCGTGATCAAAATCTATCCATCTAGAAATCCTATACTTTTTATCATTACATTTTCATTAAAATTCTATAAAATCTTATCACTGCCAGGCTTGTATCAAATTCTATGTTTTGGAGTCTAGGATATTTCTGTCAAATTATGTCCGTTCAGAAATTGCGTACTTTTGTAGACAAGTTTCTTATATTGAAATTTGCGATGAAATCTGGCCAGCACAAAACTTCTATTAAATCCTATGTTTCCGCATGTATTTAATTGAAATTCTATGAAATGTTATCGACACAAGACTTATATCAAAACCTATGTTTCAGAATTTTGTAGATTTATGGCGGCAAATAGTTAATAAAAAGAGTGTCAGTAGAGTGAGTGACGCCTGAAACAAAAGACCTTGGCCACTAATTAACCCAAGTGGGGAACCTTACATAATGACTTTGCGAGGATTTTCACTTGGGGTGACTGCTAGAGAGATTGATCAGCAACCTGGGTCGGAGCAGTGTTACGGAACGAACGTGTTATTTATATAAATAACACGAGAATTCTGGATAAATCTGAAAATTTTCTAGCCCTTCCACATATTACTCCTTTCCCACCGAGTGAGTTACGCCTACCCCGAAAGGGAAATGGCTTAATGGTGTGTATATATATACATATCAAATTCTATACCCATCGAGAAATCTTATACTTTATCTAAATCGTTTCGAATTCAAAATTTCGATTTAATTTATTTTTAAATGACTAAATGTTCCGTAATTTTTTAATTCAAATCTTTGAAGAAATCAATCTTTTTTAAAAGTTGTAAATAACTTTTTAAGATTACAAATCCGTTTCTTATTTTCGGAATTAGGTGTCATCCATGTTTTACATTGAAATAAATCACTTTAGGATTTAATTGCCTTTTGAACTTACATAATTCGAGAGATATATTATTTATTTACGAATACAAGTATTTCGTATTAAAAAAAAAATTATAATTAAAAATCTCAAAAACCATAAAATTAGTTCTGTTAAAAATGTGTACTAAAATGTGATTTTTACGAGAATACCATATATTATCGTATTGTTAGTATTGAAGAAACATTTTAAAAATCATAATATTTGTAAAAGATTAATAAGAAAATTTAAGAATAAAGAATTGAAAAAGGTCATTTCTTGTTATTTCTGTCTAGAAATATTAAGTAGTAAAATGAAAAATAGCAAATCACTTCTCTAAGAGAGTTCACTTCTTTCTTGCGGAAAATATTCTGAATCCGTTATATAGTTCTCCAATTGCAAAGTTAAATTTTTATGCCTGGCGAACATTGTAAATTATCATAACCTTTTGTCCTCACTCAACCGTACATATATTTTTAATTTTTTCCTTGTTAGTTTGATGAAAATCACAAACGGCCTTTGGAAATTTTTACCGCATACTCTAAAATCTATTTTTAACAATAAGCATGATTAAATGGTTACAAATTATATTGAATTAATTAAAAAATTAGGCACAATTTCCTCGTTTTTCTATTTCTCGTAATCTATATTTTATTACTGAACACAATGAAAAATACTTAAAATGTTAAGCATGAGTTATACCCACATTGATTACTCTTTTATTCACGAAACGGGTTTTATCGTTCCGAAAGATTATTATTATATACTGGTGCCGAAAAAAATGCAAAAACCTACGCCACTGCGTGGGATGAAAACGTTTCGTAATCCATATAAAGTAATGCTAATTTGTTTTTCATCTGTGACTTAATAAAAATCTATTTCTGAATTTTGGCTACGTGAATCATAATTTAAAAAATTAATATCTAAACTATATATTTATAAATTTAAGAATATTTTATGCCTCGAACGTATAAAGTCAAAAGAAGCTAAATATATCTGTAATTTCGATAAAATTTCAAGTCATTCAAATAGCATGTTATTACGTGTTATTATATAAATTCCGGTTATTAAGAATCATATGTAAATTTCACGATTCCAAGATCATCAACTTGTATTCAAATATGCTTTTGGATCAAAAAGTGACACCGTGGGATTTATCGTGATTATGTCAATTTTACGATTCAAAAGTCTAAACATGTATTCACAGAGCTGCTTAAAAAAATATTATAACGGTATAATTATAAAGGAGCGGTGTTTATGTGGGTAATGGATATAATACATGAGGGTCGGTTCAATAAATTATTTTTTAAATGCTTCCAAATTATTCTGCAATTTTAGAATGTTCAAGCGTAACACTGGGTCTCTACTAACCCGAAATTAAAAAAAAAGAAAATAAAGCGAGAATAAAAATCCAAGTGGGGTATCACATTTTAAATGTCTAAAAATGTGAATTTTGAAAGGTTTCTAGAGAATAAACCAATTTTCTTAAGATTTCTGAGAACATTTTTTATGATTTTTCATTAAGACAAATTAAATTGTACGAGCATATTACAAAACCCTTTTACAAAATTCCAAAATTGTCAAAAAAAAGTTCGGAAGATTTTGAGGCAATTTTTTTGGATTATTATTAGTATATTTTTAAAAATTTTAGACATTTTGAAATGATTAAAAAATATTTCATAAAAATTTAAAACAGTATGTATGTTTTTGCAGAGTTCGAAACATAATTTTAAAGCCTTTTCCCATTTTTTAAAAGAATCAAGAAAACCAAAAATTCTTCTTAAAATTCAGGGGAAAGTTTCAAATGATTTTATTTTTTGAAAAACTAATTATCAGGGAAATTTTCAAAATATTTCTAAAAATCAGAAAATTTTCACTGCCACTTTTTATTTTTAAAGAAGTTTCAAAATTTTAGGAATAATTCTCGGAAAAATTCGGAGTAGTTGAAAAGATGTTTGAAAATTTATACGATCAAAAATGCAATTGGTTGGTTGAAAATGTAACGATTTTGTTTAAAAATTCTTTTTATATTGTCCGAAAACTTATTTTTAACTGAAAATGAACTAAGCGGTTTTTTGTTGAAAATGGATCTTTATAGTTGGAAATTCGTGTATTTTGTTAAAAATTCGTCTTTCATCATAGAAAATTAATGTTCTTGATTGAAAATTAACCTTTTCAGTAAAATATTCAATAATTGCTTGGTTTAAAATAATCTTTTTTAGAATTCACATTTTTTGTTACAAATGTAACTATTTTGTTGAAAATTTGTCTTTTTTGGTAGAAAATTCATCGATTAAAATGAAAATTCAAGTATTAGGTTTAAAATTAACTTTTTCGTTAAAAATTCATATATTTGGGGTAAAAAATGCAACTATTTGTTAAAAATTCGTCTTTTTTAATTGAATTCAATTAATATCTGTTATAATTATTTTTTAATTGTACTATTTTTGTAGGAAAATTCAGTTACTTGATTAAAAGTTGAACCGCTTTGGTAAAAATGCTTTTAAAAAAATGCAAATTCATCATTTTAGTTGAAAATTTATCTCTTGGGTTGAAAATGTAACTATATTCCGTTGAAAATTCCTTTTTTTTGAGAAAATTCGACAGTTTGATTAAAAACTCAACTATTTGATTTAAAATGAAATTTTTTTGTGAAAGTTTATATTTGCGGGTTAAAAAACTTAATTATTTTGTAAAAAAGTCGTCTCTGTTAATAAAAGTGTCATCTTTATTGGTAAAAGCTGCATCTGATTGAAAACTAATCTTTTTGATTGAAGATTCAACTATTTTGTTGATAAATGTTTTTTTTAATAATTTAAATTTTGAAAAGATTTGAAAACATTCTATTGAAAATTTGGAAATTTTAGAATAGTTTTAAGAATAAAGTGAAAAGGTTCAGTTTTGCCAGATTATAAAATCTTAGAAAAAATACATGCAAGTTAAGAGATATTTAGGAATTTTAAGAAGAGAACAAAATAATTTTGCACTTGTAAAGATTTTAATAAAATTAGACATAGAAAAACCTTATGTTAAATGCATTTTTTTTAGTTTAAAAAAATGAGTAGATACCCTGTAAAAGGTTTTAGTTTAATTTTTATTTTATTAATAAATAGTTAACAATTTCATTTTCACTCTTTTTCTTTTTAATTTTATTCTTGAGAGGAGATTCAGCTTTCGGACTAACAATAGATCATGAAAAATTTCAGAGTTTTCTCCTCCTGCATAGTATTTATAATGGAAGAAATACTGTACTCCTATAATTAGGCTTGAATGTAGAGAAATATTTGTCACAATTGAACTCAAATTTATAGTCCTTTCCCGTTAACTCTGAGATGCACCATCTACCATGTAATTACAAGGCAACATATAAACATTAATTAACTAAATAATTTTAGGAATGACAAACAAGTACATATGGAGGTCATAATTATGAACGCATTCTTTTTATTTTTCCCATCATTGTGGAACTGATTGTCTTTTCTGATTTAATTAATTTTTTAATTAAATTAGTTTTATCATATTATTATTATCTTTAAAAATTTGTCGAATTTTCATTTTTTAAATTTCGTATGTTATAATTTTAACAATAAAAGCTTTCTTCTCATTTCAAAACTGAGATTTTCTTATTCGTTCTGCATCATTCCCTCTACTTATTGTTATTACTTTTATTAACTTTATTGTTCAGCATGAGTAACTTGGTGAATTTTCTCAGTTAGTTTTGTGTGTGTGTAAAAATTAGCCTAATGAGAAAATTATTCAAAATATGAATTTCACTCATTTACGTGATCAAAAAACTGCTACAGATGTAAAGCGTGAAAAAGAGAACAAGAATATAACTTTCTCGTGTTTTAATAACTAAAAGGAGCGAGGATATTAAATTAATAACGAACTTGTTCATTATATCTGAACTATTTTAAATTTATATTTGATGTAAGGAAAGTTTGTTTAATGGCTACTTAATAGTATCACGATCTTAATTAAATTACTTTTTTCAAAGACATGTATTGATTAGCGAATTCAACTTGAAAAGTTTCTAATTCAATTTTTTATTTTAAAGCTTCTTAATTTCTTTCACTTTTCGATTTCTTCACCATTCTAAAGTGAGTCATGTTTTATAATACAAGTTGTTGAAAGTTCATTATTTTTATTTGAAAACTCTTTCGTCATATTTTTGGTACAGAAGTCCTCTTTTTTGTTTAAAAATTCTATTATTTGATGAAAACTTTATTTATTTATTATTTTTTGGAAAATTTAACTATTTTCTGAAAAAGTCAATGCAAAGAAAATGCAACTGTTTTTGGTTAAAGAGTAATCTATTTTGTATAAAAATTCCATCATTTAGTGGAAGATTCATTTTCGTAGATTGAAAATTCTGGTGTTTTAAAAATTGAATTTTGGTTGAAAATTAATTTTGTTGGTCAAAAGCTTTTAGGTAGAAAACTCAACTCTTTTGTGGACAATGCGCCTTTTTGGTTGAAACTCGATCTTTCATGTTCGAAAGTTAATTCTTTTTTATTGAAAAGTCTGCTATCATATTTTTGGCCCAGAAATCATATCTCTTTTGGCTATGATTTGATAAAAAGTTTAATTATTTGTATAAAAATTCAACTATTTTCATAAAAAGTCATATTTTTTAGTTTAAAGTTAATTCTTTTTATTTGAAAAGGCTTTTTTATATTTTGGATTCAGAATAAATCTCTGATGGTTAAAAATTATTCTATTTGGTGGAATTGCGTTTTTTTTATAGAAAAACTTTTCTTTTATCTTTTGGAAGAACAGTTTTCATTTTGGATGAAAATTTATTTTTCATGACTGAAAGTTAATTCTTTTTAATTTAAAAGTCTACTATTATAATTTTAGTTTAAAGTACATCTCTTTTGATTTTGTTGTTGTTGAAAATTCAACTATTTGGTTAAAAAATGCCTTTTCTTGGTTCAAAATAAACCATTTTGTTGAAAATTCATCTTGCCTGGTTTAAAAGACAACCTTTCCAAAACATTCGACTTATTAGCTAGAAATTCAATTCTTCTGTGAAAAATACTTTTTTTTATAAATTTCATTTTTCTTGGTTGAAAAATCCAATATTTTGTACTTACGTTAATTTTATTAAAAGATTTTGAACTGTGAAGTTTGAAATCACTTTTACCAAAATTTGCATTATATATTTTACCAGGGAGTTCTAAAATGTTAAGTTCATTTTAAAAATAATATAATATAACAATTACTATTAAATAATTGTTAACATAAACGCTTAGAAGTCGACGGGGGGAAATGTAATTTTTAATCGGGAAATAGCTTTGAATTTATTTGAAGTTATTATGGCCACCCTGAGCGGGTTTGCCTGATTAATCATTTAAATCTTACTGAATTGATGCGGTGACCCACTTTTTACTGAATCAAACTCATAAAGAACTCTATTCATTGTCCAAAAAGAAAATGTGAGAATAAACTTGTCTATTTTGGACATTTTAATTTTTTTTAAAGAATACGATACGATACCGTAATATGAGGTGACTGACTAGCAATTATCCATTTTTAGTTACAACGAGCACCTTCGCAACGGGCGATTGTGTCACTTATTACATTCTCCATCTGGAAGTGTATGGGCGTGCGTGGGACTGGGCAACTGACTTTAATAGTATGAGTCTCTGCTTTGGTTTATGTGACTCTGGATGTCCGTTGACACATTCAAATTGAAAGAAATTTTATCTGAACCATGCCGATCTCACACAGAATTATGTTAAAATTTTTAAATATTTGTACTTCTTATTCTAAAAAATTTCAGTGTCTACGTGCAACTCATTTCAAGGATAGAATACAGGTTAAAAACCTCTTTGAGGCCACTGAAAATCATCGGTAAATCGGAA
This sequence comes from Belonocnema kinseyi, assembly GCF_010883055.1. NCBI lineage: Eukaryota > Metazoa > Arthropoda > Insecta > Hymenoptera > Cynipidae > Belonocnema > Belonocnema kinseyi. Next base: position 42,070,466 of record NC_046664.1, read on the forward strand.
TTCATAAACTAAGGCCAAACGGAGAGTAATTTTCTTTCGTTTTTTTTTGTATACATAATCTAAAGAGTAGAGAGACTATCGTTAAAGGCCTTTTCTCGGAGAAAAGTCTATTTTTTATATAATAATCAAAAGAAAAAAATTCGCCCGATAAGCAGCTTCGCGATAACACTAACATCGCATTAGTGGAGTATTCTACCATTTATATAAGACTTGCATAAATAAAACAGTTGCTACATCGATTTTGTTTACGTGACTTACCATGCTTGTTGTCGGATATGCCGGAAGAAGGGAATCTGCTCGGTTCAGCTTTTTAGCGAATCTAACGATAAAATGAAAAACTACCACTCTTCAGGATCCTAGCTCATGATAGTTTTCGTTTTGTCGCTAGGTTCGCCAAGAAGCAGAACCGAGCAGATACTCTTCCTACGAAATGGCAATTTAGTTAATTCCAAAACGCACAAGGGTGGCCGCTGGAACGGGGCAACCCAGAAAATTAGAGTGAATATGTATATTTTTGGACCTTAAATTTAAAAAATTTTTAGAAGAAACATCTGTCCAATTGTATTACATGATTATTTCATTTCAAATAAGTTTGATTACAACTTTTTTTTAATGTTAATTTTAGTTGTAAACTTTTTTAATGATAAAACCATTCACTTTACACGGCTTAATTCTTAATTTTTAATTATGCAGGGTGGCCACATGTCAGGGAAGTCAGGAAAATGTCAGGGAAAAAAAGTTTGTCAGGGAAATGAAGTAGCTGTCAGGGAACATAGGAATTGATATTTTTTAATATTATTTTGGAAGCACTTCCTAATATCAATATAAACATTTTTTCAGTATACATTCTTTGAAAATAGAATTCGATTCATAGTTTTTTATTTGTAGTTCACTATTTTTCTTGGCACATTATTGAAACCTTATTCGCTTTCGTAACACTTTTCTGTCAGGGAAATTCGTCTAATTCTCAAGAAAAAATCAGGGAAATGTCCCGGAAATTGGAAAATTAAATCTTGTGGCCACCCTGTTATGAAATTATTTAATTTCTTTCCATTTTGGGTCTTTATTTTCATGCGTACATTTTCAATTTGAAGAATTTTAAAATACAGTTTTGACGACTTACAAAGATATATTAAGAGTTGAGATTTTTCTTTTCTCTTGTGAATTTCCTACTGAGAGTCCATTGGATACCTCATAAATTGCCAAAATATTATTTGCCAATAGCGACTCGTTTACAAAAAATCGACCTTTTTTCAAAAATAATTTGTATGCATTGAAATATTCATTTATTATGTAAATGACATGTAGAATGATGTAAATATAAAATTTTTAACACTTGTTTTTAGTACAAAATTCACCTTTTTCTCGAATTTTCAATAGTTGAAATTTTAACAGCTAAAAAGTTTAAGAGAAAAGCGAATATTCTGCCAAAGACCTGATTGGTGTATTTAAGTAAACAGATTACGTTTTATGCTTGTCGAATAAAAAAAATCCATTAGCAGCGATTATTTAAATTAAATAAGAATTTTATTCTCAAAAACAAGCTTGTAGAGATAACATTATTAATGGTGTAGAAAGTTTTTGAAAATTTAGTTGGTATATGAAGTATCAATGATTTTTATTTATTACAATTCCCAAATCAAATGTTTAGTCTTTTGAGACGAAAAGATTATAGATGCGTATGAAATTTAACAATTTCCAGTTCAATGTTATTACGTTTACTTTTCCCATTTCTCAATGAAAGCCTCTCAAACTTAACAAGGTGAAAAAATTTATTCCCAGAAACTGTGAAATAGTCATTGACAGTCGAAATTTGGAGAAAATAAAATATGGCGGCTGGCCAAAGTGGAAAAAATGTTTAATTTCTCCATTTTCCAACAAAAACCTCTCAAGCTAAGCATGATAAGCAAATTGATTTTCAGAAACTGCAGTAGTGCGTGAGAGTAGAAATTTTGATAAAATCCAAGATGGTAGCTTAAACTAAAATGGTCAAGTTTGAGAGGTTTTTCTTGAAAAATGGGAAAATCAATCATACTTAATGTTTAATTATTAATGCTGGCAATTGCTTTATAGCTATTAACAAGATTTTTTCACGAAATTTCGGTCCCTTTTGTTGAACACTATATAGAAAATGCCGTTATTGGTCATCTTGTGTGGGTCCGCCGTTTTGAAAATTGAGAAATTTTGTATTTTTACTCTACACTAATTTTTTCAGATTTGAAGGAAGGTTGCGGTCCTCGGTTTATAGTATAAATTGACAAAATTTCCGAATTTTATGTGGATTTTTCTCAATGTTAATCATATGGAAAATTTTAGGGGGTGTATATGGTTGGTCCTGGGAGCAAAAAATTAAAAAAAAGGGTTAACCACGTATTTAAGGGTTACCCTACTGCAAATGTCCCATTCCGATTATATGTTTTAACCCCAGAAATTTATATCTACTTTATATAAACTATTATACATATTACACATGAACTATTAAACTACTTTAAGTTTGGTCTCTTACTCTTTCCTGTCGTATTTTATTTTCTGATTATCTGCTTCCTTCTTAAATTCCTTTGCATATCTGCATAAGCTGCGGCTCGGTTTCGCTGATACTGATAAGCAAATTTTATTCGTTAATTCACTTCCACAGCTCTTATATGATCCACGCATAATTTTTTTTGCTAATCTGCAAATTATCATATGGTCTCAATTTTCCTTATCTTTCACACATAAGCTACAATTTACATCTTTAAAACCTTTGCTTCCAGCCCCCTATGCACGTCTCTGCACAGCAACCTAGCCCATTGTTCCTTGTCTACATATTATATTTTCTCATAGTCCCAAAAATGTTTCTTTTCTAAATTATTTTTCACTTCCTCAAAATTTCTTGATCACTCCTGTCTATTACTCTCCTCTTTAGATTTTTTCCTACCTCTTCCGATCCCTTTAAATATCCAATCCAAAGTTTCAGCGTCTCCTACTTCCGTTAAAACTTCTCTTACTTCCATACCCCAGCTAGAAGGATTCCCATTTTGTAGATCACTTAACTCTTCCTTTAAATACATTTTCGGTAAAATATTTGCATGAATCTCTATTATTTCTAAAAGATATTTATTAGCGCAATTCCTTGTATCAACTTTCATTATATTCGTTCTCGCTTCCATTTTCCAGACGTGTAATGTGGAGGGTACCAATCGAGTCCCATTGGCATCTTACATATTCCCCTTGTGAAATTTCCGATTCATCCCACCTTTCCCGTCCCTATATTTAATTTAAAATCCCAGTGAAACCGAGGTCTATACATGGGTCTCCCTCGTAACTAAAGTATCACTCAAGTCCTTTAGCATGAGTACATATACTGCCAGACTGTATGAATTTAATCATAACCAGACATAATCTATGGCTGTATCCAAATTTATTCGAAGTACTCGCAGTTGCCTGGACGTTTGGCCAGAGGAGAGGAAAACTGCAGAAAACCACCTCCCGAGTTCTACCAGTTTTTCGAGAGTCTATTATTAGGATGGCCTTGGGTCAGGGAAACCTGTAAATCAGGGAAAAGTCTAAGAATTTTATTGATCAGGAAAAACATGAATTTGGTTAGGAAAAAATTAGGGAATTTAGAAAATATAAGTTTTGCAGCCTGCCAGATATAAGATTCTTGAAAATTTTCGAAAATTTGAATAAAAAATCATCTTTTTTGGAAGAAAATATTCAACTTGGTTAAGAGTCAACTATTTTTTTTTATTCGTCTTTTTGTTTAAAAATGTATCTGTCTTAGTAGACATTTTGTCTTTTTTTTCATAAAAATGCAACTGTTCGGTTGAAAATTAATCTTCTTTGGTCGAGGATTTAACTTTTTTGTTGGAAAAGGAATTACTTTGTGGAAGATTCCATTTTTTTATTAATGATCATTTTAGCCGAAACCCCTTTTTTTCTTTAAAATTTGACTAATCTGTTGAAAATTATTTTATTTGTTTGGTAATTTTATTTTTGATTAAAAATTGAACTATTTCTTGTTCGGTTAAACATTTATTTTCTTCGCTGAAAATTCATCTGTTTTATTGAAACTTAGTCTTTTGTAGTAGGAAATTAATCTTTTGTGTTGAAAATTTATCTTTTTGGTATAAAATTAATTTTTTTCAGAAAAAATTTAACAATTCCAAGTGTAAAATTCAACTGTTTTGTTGAAAATTCGTCTTTTGCTGAAAAAGTAATCCAATTACGTAGTTGAAACTTCATCTTTTTAGTTTAAAATTAATCCACTTGGTTGAAAATTCAACTTTTTGGTTAAAAATTCATTTTTTTTGTTGAAAGTTCATCATTTTAGTTGAAAGTTCATTTTTTAAATGAACTTTGAACTATTCTATTTTTCGTTAAAAATTTATCTTGTTTATAGGAATATAACCTTCTTTGTTAAAAATTCATCTATTTGTTTAAATATTCAACTGTTTCGTTGATAATTTATTTGATTTAGTTGAATTTGACTGAAAATAGAACTATTCTGTTTTTGGTTGAAAATATATTTTTTTGTTAATTGAAAATTCATATATTTTGTTGATACTTTGTTGATAGGAAATTACATTCATACTTTCGGTTGAAAATGTAACTATTCCATTTTCGCTTGGATTTTTTTTTAATTCTACATTTTGGATGAGATTTTTTTTCTTATTAGCAGAAAAATCTTTCTTAGCCGAATATTAAACTTCTTTATTGAAAATTTGTCTTTTTGGATTAAAAATTAGTCTGTTTTGGTTTAAGATTTAGCTAATTTGTTGAAAATGAGTATTTTTTAGGTTTAATTCAACTGTTTTTGATTGAAAATTAAAATATTTTTCGGTGGGAATGTTACTATTTAACTTTTCCTTGAGAATTCATTTTTTTTAGCGGAGATTCATCAATTTGGTTCAAAATCTAAATACATATTTACATGGAAATTCATTTTTTTCTTGGCTGAATAGTATGTTCTTAACTAAAAATTGAATTCTCTCTTTTTTTGGTTTAAAATTGATCTTTTTGAATTGAAAACTCGACTATTTTGTTGGAATTTAATGTATTTTATGAATTTTTTACGTAATTTGTGGGTGACCCCTTATAAAAATAAAATTCTGTATATCTGTTTTTACTAAAAGTATTTAAAATAAATTTGAAAAAAAAAACATTTTCTATCATTAATATTACTGATCTTCTATGTATAAGGTTGTTTGTATATCCAAAATAAAAATTGATGACGGTTAGTGAAAGTGAAAAATTTGTCAGGGATAAGTCAGAGAATTTCGAAATTGGGATTTTGCAGCAACTCTGCATAAACAATTCCGTATATATCTAAGCGGGCGATTAAAATTTTTCAGGGTTAAGAATGAAAAATTTCAAGTTTTAAGATTGAAATATTTTTTATTCAAAGCCTCCCAGTTTTTTAATTAGGCACTCACTAAATTCTAAAATTACACAAATATAAATTACAGATAAATCTCAATTTAACAACAAAAAATGTTTTTTTACAGGTTCCTTCTTACGAAACATCGATCGCTCCAGGAGTGAAAATCGCAGGGTGCATAAAACCATTCGAGATGATAATTAGGTAGAATAAAATGGCAAAAATGAGCCACGAGACAAACGGTTCCATTGCGGCAACGTCACTTCGATAATGGCAAACGATTAAAGTAAATTGCCAGAGTTGATACAATCTTCAGAGAAACCTGAACCGGCGAATATCGCTTCGCGAGGATAAAACAAGGTAGTCCGAAATCGAAAAAAGAGAAAAAAAAGTAGTTGGTGATTCCTGAGGGAGATAAAGTTTAGGAAACGTGATCCGGGATCCCGTTAGCAATGTATCGGCCAAATTTTTACGAAAGCACGTGTCTGCGGTGTCAGCAGACTGTTTACCAAGTCGACAGGGTGGGTCCTTTGAAGGATTTTACTTTCTTTCATGCTGGCTGCTTCAAGTGTTCTAGGTGTGGTACCAAGTTGACCTTAAAGACTTATTACAACAATCAACATAAAATTAATGACAAAGAAGTATACTGCAGCAGTCATGTTCCGAAACCAGGTCCTGGGACGCTGGACGGATCCAGCGTGGGAATAAGAAGTGCACTCAATGTGCCTAGAAGCGGCTATGTTAATGAACAAATCAGGGCTGGTGGATCTCCCAGAACGGTTTTTCCACCGAGGTATGTAGTCTGATTTTATTACTTCTTTCATTCTGAGCCTGACATTTTTTTTTTGAAACAATAATATTGTGGATATTTTTGTGGTCGGTGTTTAAAATTGAGTTTTGAAAGGAATCCTTTTTTGGTGTTGTTTAAATCCTACATGATGCTACTTTCAACACTTTTTCCATCCCTTCCCCTTTTTGAGAAAAAAATGTTTGATTTTATTTGATAAACGCTTAAAATAAAACACAAAATTTACAGAAATAATTCCATAATTTTAACATAATTTCAACGAAAGAGTTGAGTTTTCAAGCTAAAAAGTTGAATTTTTTAGAAGAGAGTTGCATTTATAGCCAAATAGTTAAACTTTTAAGTAAAATTTATGATTTTTAAACAAATTTTTCAAATTTTTAAATCAAAAAGAATAAACTTAAAAAAGATTAATTTTCAATCTAAAGAAAAAAATTTCGAATAAAAAAGATGACTTTTTAACAAAATAGTGACATTCTTAACCACATAATTGAATTTCTATCCAAAAAGACGAATGTTCAACCAAAAAGTTAATATTTTTACAAAATAATTGAATTTTCATCAAAATAGTTGAATTTTTAACTAAATAATTAAATTGTCTAGAAAATTGAATGTTTACAAAGTTGAATTTTCAACTAATATTATGAATCTTCAACAATAAAAATTAATTGTTATCAAAGAAGTTCATCTTTCAACCAAGTATTTCAATTTTCATATCCTCGGCAAAAAATACAATAGTTGTTATTTCAACAACAAAATTTAATTTTAAATAAAAAACAGTTGAATTTAACTAAAAAGGTGAATTCGCAAAAAAAATGTTAATAGCTCATGAAAAAGACGAATTTTCAAGAAAATAGCTGAATCCGTAACGACATAGATTCATTATTAATGAAACTATTATATCTTTAACCAGAAAAGTTAAAATCTCCTCCAAAAGGAGATGAATTTTCAAACCAAGAAAATCAATGTTCAACAAAAGAGTTGAATTTTCAATCTGGCAAGATTTCTCAGTGAAGCTAGAACAAAGATTTCAACCGAATTCTTGAAGTGTCAAATCAAAAAGGGGGGTATTCTGGAAGATATTTAAATTGTCAACCCAAAAATAGAATTTTTCATCCAAATAGTTGCATTTTTAAGACAAGTAGTGGACTTTTTAACAAAAAACCATAAATTTTTAACCAAAAAGGAAATAGTTAAATTTGAAATTGATAAAAGTTATTTTTAACAACGAAATAATGCAGAAATTTTCAGCAAAATAGATGAATCCTCAGCAAAAATAAGAAATTCATTTTTAACAAATAGGGTCAACTTTCAACTAAGTAGTTCAATTTTCATTTAAAAAATTTTAATTCTTAGTGAAAAATATAATACATAGTTGATATTTCAACAAAAAACTTTATATTTTAAATAAAAACCAGTTGAATTGAAGAAGAAAAGGTGAATTATTTAACAAAATAGTTTCATCCCCAAGCAATTAATTTTGAACCAAAAAATTGAACAATTTTAAACAAAAGAGTTGAATTTTCAATCAGGAAAAATTTGTGAGTCAAGATATAAAACAAGTTTGAACTAAATTGTTGAATTATTAAACCAAGAAGGCGATTACTGTTGAAAAAAGTGGAATTTTCAAACCTAAAATATTAAATTTCAGCCAAAAATTGTCTTCGAAACTGATAGAATTTTCACAGAAAAATTGAATATTTTAATGCAAATAGTGGAACTTTTAACTAAAAATGATTTGTTTTCGACCAAAAAATGACCAGTTAAATTTTTAATTGAAAAAATTTATTTAAAAAAAAAGAATTTTCAACAAAATAGTTAATATTTTAACCAAGGAGATGGGTACTCAAATATTAAAATACATTTTTAACAAACTAGTTCAACTTTCAACCAAGTAGTTGAATTTTAATTTCAGGAGATTAATTTTTTATCGAAAAACACGAATTTACAACAAAATGCATACATTTTCAATTAAAAACAATCAATTTTTAACCATTAAAAAATAGATGAAGCTTCAGTAAGAAAAATTAATTTTCAACCAGAAAAACGAATATTTAAGTAAATAGTATTCCGAATTTTTAACAAACAAAAAAAAAGGATAATTCTCAATGAAAAATTTAATAGTAGTCTTTTCAACTAAAACCGATCATTTTTCAACCAAAAATGGATTAGTTAAATTGTCGGTTATAAAAATCAATTTTAAATAAAAAAAGAATGAATTTTCAATAAAATAGTTCAATCATCAACCAAGTAGTAAAATCTTTCACCAAAAGAGATGAATTCTGAACCAAAAATATAATAGTAGACTTTTCAATGGATTTTCTTATTGGGCTATATTAGTGCATTACACATTTTAAAAAATGAGAAAAAGGCAGTATTTTTTGAAACAGGGGAAAAAAAGGGTTTCTTTAACAAAAGTGTAATTAGAGAAATAGGGTAAAGAGCGTAAATTATGGATTTAGATGCTTGAGTTTTAAAATAAAATAACTGATTTTATTTTTCCAAGTATTCAAAAAATTATTATTCACATTTATATTTTCCATGTGTGATATCACATTCTACATTACTCCACCCCCTTCCTTTCTGACATTGTGGCGCAGTTTTTAAACGGCTCTTCTTTGTTTTGTTTTTAAACGGCTCTTCTTTGTAATTTAATTTCTTAATATAAATTTCCTGGAGATATTAATGGTCCACTGTCCAGCTTTACTAAGTCTATTTACGTAATACCAATCAGTCTATAATTGTCTGAACCTCGCCTCTCTCCATAATCGGTTGACCGTAAAAAAATTATTATTATGTTGTTGTTCATACTTTATAAGTGAGGCAGTTACATATAGCGTGTACCTCTCATTCCCAGAAACATGAAATAAGAAAAGTTCAATTTCTTTTGGATTTTTATTTCAATATCTTTAAAAGCAAATATTAAATTTTCGTTAGCCTTTTTACTGGGTTAAAATTATTCATATATAAGGAAAAAATTAATTGAACTAGATTCAAGATATAATACCAAAAAATTTCTTTCAATTCAAAAATATTTGTTCAAAGAAAAATGGCTTAGAATCATAGGTTTTACTGTTAACCAATTATTTTTAATGGAAATATATTTTAAAAATGATTACAGTTTTAAAATGAAAGGGAATTCGTAGAAGAAATTTTGTAGATTGTCAAGAGGAAAAAAACTCTTGAAATCCTCTAAGTAATTTAGTCTAAGACTGAGTAATCCACTTGTAATCCGGAATAATTTAAGTCATTCGGAGTAATCCCAGTGTTCAAATGTCATTCACTTGTAAGTCGGAGTAATCTGACGTAATACACTTTTAACTGGAGTAATCCACTTAAACTTCGAATTACTTCCAACCATTTGGAGTGATCCCAGTGTTTAGGAGTAATCCACTTGTAAGCCGAAGTAATCCACTTGTAATCCGATATAAGTCAGTTTTTATACGGAATAATTCACTTGCAATCCGAAAATATTCACCTCCAATCCACTTTTAATCTAGTAATCCCAGTATTCAGAGATAATCCACTTGTAATCTACATACTTCCAGTAATTCGGAGTGATCCCAGTATTTCGCATTATTTAAATTATAATCCATTCGTAATCCAGTGCAATGGAAGTCACTTGGAGTAATCCCAGTATTCAGGAGCAATCCGTGTAAAGTAATATACTTCTATCTGGACCAATCCTCATTTAATGCGAATTACTTCCAGTACTTCAGAGTGAACCCAGTATTTCGGAGTACAGTGAAACCCTTCAATAGTCCTCCCTTCTATAGCCCTTCCGAGAATTGACACCGCGCCGCAGGTAGGTGTAACAGGAACTGCGCGGAGTGCGCGAGGTATGCGGTTGTCACTCAGGCGAGCACTCAGGCATGAACAAATAAAAGCGGAGAGGGCTATCATGAGTTAGTTCCCACCAACCGTCAGCCCCTAAATCGGCGCTATAGAAGAGTTTCACTCTTCTTCACTTGTAAGTCGACGTAATCTACCCATAATAACAAATAATGCGATCGTCATTAGGCACAATCCACTTGTAGTTCGAAGTAATTCACTTGTAATTGAACTATAATACAGGGTAATCACCTTATAATCTACGTAAATCGAAGTAATTCATGTAATTCCCTTATAATTCACCTTGAATCCAGCGTAATCCACTTGCAATCTATTTAATTTGAAGTGATTTAGCTAATCGGAAGTAATACACTTGCAATCCACTTGCCATCGAGGTAATTTAAAGTAATTCCGATAATCCAAGTAATTCACTTGTAATTCACCTACTTGGAATTCTCTTTTGTGAAAAACTAATCTACTTTGTAGGAAGTTCAGAAATTTTGTTAAAAAATCTTTGTTTGGTTGGCAATCCAACTGTTTTAATAGAATTTTTTCTTTGGTAGAAAATTGAACTATATCGTTGAAAATTGTTTTTTTTTTTATTGAAAATTAATTTTTTTAACCGAAAATTTAATAAATCCAATTTCTAGTTGAAAATTTAACCCATATGCTCAAAATTCTTGTATTTTAATAAAAAAAATTTTTTTTTCGGTAGAAAATTAATCTTGCTTGAAAGTTCAGCTTGTTTTTATAGACTTTCTTTAAAAATTAATTTTGCTCACTGAAGCTTGAAAACTTTTCTATTTTTCATTGTAAATTGTTCTTTTTTTAGTGGAAAATTCAACTACTTAGTCGAAAATTTTACTCTTTTGTTCAAAATTCCTCTTTTTGGGTAGAAAATTCAACTATTTTTGTAGAAAATTAACTTTTTGATGAAATTCCAGCTTCATGAAAATTTAACTGTTGGGTGAAACATTAATCTGCTTCGTCTTTTTGGTTGAAGATTCAACTATTTTGTTGAAAATTTGACTTTTTTTATTGAATTTGGTGGTTTTTTATTTTACATTTTTTAATTTTTTGGTAGAAATATTAACTATTTCATTTTTTGTTCAGTATTTATCTCTTTTGGTTAAAACTTAATCTACTTTATAGAAAATTCAACAATTTTGTTGAAAAAACTTTTTTTTGGTTGAAGATCCATCAATCTTGTTGAAAATTCATCTCTTGAGTTCAGAATGTAACATTTGCTGTTGCAAAATTTTTTTGTTTTTGTTGTGTTAAAAATATACTTTTTACTGAAGTTTGAACTATTCCAGTTGAAGAATCATCGTTTAAGATACCAATTTATCTGTTTGGTTGAAAATGTAACTATTGTGTTGAAAATTCTTTTTTTTAAATATATTTCTGTACTGAAAATTTAATCATCTTACAGAAAATTTATCTTTTTTATAGTAGAGTATTCAACCACTTCGTTGAAAATTCATGTATTTTGTTAAAAATTCAATTATTTGGTTAGAAGTTCATCTATTTTGTTGAAAATTAAAAAATTTTGTTAATTTAATCCAGAGTAATTTTCTATGTAGTGGTAATCCAGGATAACCTGATATCAGCCGGAGTAATCAACCTCCACTGAACCGAATTTTTAGAAGTCGTTTCCACCTCGAAGATTGAGACGATAAAAAATCGATGAATTTCCTAAATATTATTTATGATAAAACTATTGAATTACTGTTAATCGCTTGATAAATTTGTCAACAGTTACGAAAGCGTCGATACACCAGTGCATGGTAAGCATCTAAACGGACATGGATCACCTCCAGGAAATCGTGATTCTCACGGTAATTACGGAGGAAGTTCATCTCCTTACAACAACTTATCAGGAGATGGATGTTATCAGTACGGAAGATTCGATGCAAGTGCGCTTCACATCGCTCATGCCCTGAAACAAACGGAACTTCAAAAAGGATACAGCAAAGCTCGAGAAAAACCGATTGACTTTTATTTGGTGAGTTATTTAAATTATTATTAATGCGCATTTTGCTTTCTCATAGGTATCAAATTAATTTTCTTCCTCATAAAGAGAGGTTTTTCTCTAACAAAAGAAAAAAATGGATACTTTCTAGATTTGTCAAGTTTATGTTTCTGTTTTACCGAAAATCAGAGAGCCCATAAAAATGTCAATCAGTGTGCTGTTACAATGAAGTGTTTTATTTTTAGTTTTTATGGTACGTCATGAAAAGTTCTTTAATTGGGCAATCAATTCATCTCAAAGACGCGAATAAATAAATCATACACATTAGTATTGTATTTCCAATATTAAAAAAAGTCTTCCTAACATCAAGAAGATAAATAATATATTTTTTTAATTTTTGAATTGGTATTGCTAGATCATAAATAGTAATACGTCAATAGATCATTCGACATTTTTTTTCTTCGTAATTCGGTAATGGAGTTTCATACAAGTTTCAACGATAAAGGCCGATCGATGCGTCTCGAAGACGGGAACAAATAAACTATGTAATATTATTGACGTATTTTCCATATCAAAAAGTTTTTCTCGTATAAACATAATAAGCCATTTTTTTAAACTTCTCAATGCGTCTCAAGAGCATAAACAAATATGATAGATATCTATTGTTGTAGTTTGAATATAAAAAAAATTTTCACATATAAACTAGTGATTTTTTGTTTAAAATCTCAAAACTAAAAAAACACACTTCAAAATGGCCAAAATAGCTCAAAATCCTATCAGATCTGAATATCAGTAGGAGTTACAATTCGTTAAAATTTGATGTTCATATAGCTCTTTAACTTTTTGAGATATGTTGAACGGAATAAAGTTACACACACAGAGAAAGAGAGAGAGATTAAAAAAGATTGTATTTTCGAACTCCTCGCGTCGAATTGTATCAAAATATGTCCAAAAAGTACATTTGAAAATGTTAGTCATTACGAGAGGCGGCGAAGACCTAGGGGCACAAGGGGCAATGCCCCCCACAGAATTCGTCAAGGAAGGGGCCAAGTATTAATTTGCCTCTCTGTGAAATGGAAAGAGCGAAGTCATCGGATCGTTAAAATTTTTTCAAAAATGTATCAGAAATTCTTATGAAATAATTGAAATCTTTGTGAAATCTTTTAAATGCATTTGAAATGTTTGCAGGATATTTAAAGTCTTTGCGAAATCTTTTTAATCTATACAAAATATTGGCGAAATCTTTGAAACATTTTTAAAATATTTGATAATATTTGTGAAGTTATTTAAATCTTTGCGAAATCAATGAATTGTTTGTGAAATCTTTTGAATGTACCCTAAATATTTGTGAAATAGTTGAAGTCTTTGTTAAATCTTTTAAATCTATCCGAAATCTTTGCGAAATATATTTTTGACATTTTTTAAATCATTGGAAAATCATTATTATCTTTGTGAAATCTTTACTAAAACTTTGAAATAATTTGGAAATATTTGGTAAAATTGGTGAAATTACTTAAATCTGTGTGAAATCATTTGAAGCTCTGTAAAATAATTTTGATATATGCTACATCTTTTCGAAATATTTTAAATATTTGATAATATTTGTGAAATTATTGAAATATTTGGAAAATCATCACAGTCTTCGTGAAACGTTTTAAATTTATCCGAAATCTTTGCGAAACTTTCGAAATCTTTCTGGAATCTTTCGATAATCATTTAAATACTTAGCAATATGAATTTCATACATATATTTATAATTTATTGTCATTACAATATTTTGGTCATTACAAACCTTTCTTTATGAGGAAGCAAAATGTACTAAATATAATATCATGAGCTATATTCATCGATAGATGATGAATTGATTTTCACATATTTTATATTTTTATTAGAGGTGTGCAGTGATTTGTTCAAACTTTCCGAGAAAATTTGGTCACGATTGCAACACTGTAGATAAAAATTAGACTTTTCATCAAACTGGCTTCATTTGCTTAGATTATTCCAATTTTTTGCATAAAAATTTCTCCTTTTTGGGGAGAAAAATGGAGTCAAAAGTCAAGTCGAGTTTGTGAAATTCGATTTATTCCAATGTTCGCATAAATCGAATTTCAAAGATTCAATCGTTTGAATGGATTTCAATTATAAATATTTTAGAATTTTTAAAAATATTCTAAGCAATTTTAAATAGATTTCAATATTTTCCAGTGATTCCAATATATTTCAAAGATTTTAGGATATTTTTCAAACTTCCAGTTAATTTTTAGAGCTTTTAAAAGTTTTAAGGAATTCCAGAAGATTTGAAGACATATTAATAGATTTCAAATGATTGTAAATATTTATAAAGATTTCAAGGAATTTCAACTAAATTTTTGAATAATTTCAAGTGATTCCAATAGATTTGAAAGACTTTAGTGTATTTTTTAAACTTGCAGGTCATTTTTAAGAACTTGAAAATTTTTTAAGGAATTTCAAAAGATTTTAGGGGATATCTAAATATTTCAAAGTATTTTAAATATTTTAGGACATTGTTAAATATTTCAAGACATTTTTACGAAATTCAACAAAAATTTTATGCGGTTATAAAGAATTTCCTTTGTTTGAGTTGGGATCTCTGAGATTAATATTTAAAAAAAAACCTAATTTGCTTATTTTTTTCCTAATTAAACGAATGCATTTCTCTTATAAGATTTCCATTTTCCGATTATTATCTGATGTCAATTGTTTTCTAGGAATGCATTTTCTACTCTGAAGTACTTTCTTCTTTAATTCCATAAAAATCGTTCCATTTCTTGAATTTTTGGGTCGACTCGTTATAGCGTGTATTTCCGCGGTTGATAAACAGCAATGTGTGTGTGTGTGTGTGAGAGGGTGAGAGAGGGAGAGGGGGGAGTGAGAGGAGGAGAGATCCTGAATGGAATAAATGAACTGAGACTATGCCGGTATTGCAAACATTTCTGACCGCAAGTGTGTACGGTGTGTAACGTGGGAGACTTGGGAGAGGGGTCTGAAAATGCGCCAGGAGAAATTCCATGCGCGCATAGCAGGGCACACCTGTTGTCTTTACTTTACGTCTTTAGTGCTAACTAGCGCACCAGGTAAACGCCACACTGCCTCGTAAATAATAAATGCTTCAGGCTCTCCATAAAGTCATTATCAATGGAGAAGAAAGTGCATTTTCTATACACTTAAGGAACGAACGAAGAAAAAATTAGGAAATTGCGGTAGCAATTTTGCATTAGCCAACTTTAAATCTCTCATTGTCTCACACACAGGCCTTTATATACATATACAACATTCACAGTAAAATTAATGAACATTGTTCTGGGTGGCCGTTGGATCGGAAATCGGAAAATCACAGGAAATTTATTGTTTGGTCGGCAATTTTACACATTTTTTACAGAAAAGTCTAAAAAATAAAAATGTTTGAATCAAACAAATTCTTTTTTTGATATGAGGTCAAACAAGTCACATGTCTATTCTGTATGAGATAGATAGTCTTTTTGGGACTTAATAGGGTGCTGGCTAGCCCATCATAACCAAAAAATTTCTTAAGTGTCTAACTCAAATATTTTTTGCACATTTCCAAAAAAAGTCAGTATGTTTAAAAGTAGAAAAAAATTAAAAAATGGACATTTTTCTTTATCATCTAGTCATAAGTCAGTGATTTGGATCCCTAATGGGGCTTTGGCTGACTTGACAGGACCAAAAAATGTCATGTGTCCCATTAATTTTTTTCCTACATTTCTAAAAAGAGCCAGGGTGTTTAAAAGTATTAAAAATGAAAAATCAACATTAGAAAAAAATATTTTTTTACTCATAATCTAGTCAGGCTTTTGGGACCCTAATCGGGTGTTGACTAACCATCAGGACTAAAAGTTGGTTTGACTTTTGAATACGAATATTTTTTCCACATTTAAATAAATAGCCAGGGTGCTAAGAAGCAAAGAAAATAAAAAATTTACTTTACAACAAAGACTCTTTCAAAAATTATCTAGATCTACTCAGTCTGAAATCATGTTTTAAGACTGGCGTTTGACCATAGAAAAATGTTTCACTTTTGCTCAGTGCCATAATAAACCGTCTTGACAGCGCACATTAGCGGTCAGGATGTTCTATCCTGTCCCCGAATAGTTCCCCGATAATTTTCTGCACAGAATATTTCATTTATTTAAACAAATATGTCTTGGAATCAAATAAAATTTGTTTGTTTTAAACACATCATTGTTTAACTCAAACAAATTTTTTTTGTTTACACCATTAAGCCATTTCCCTTTCAAATTAATCCAGAATTCTCGTGTTCTTTACGTAAATAACACGTTCGTTCCGCAACACTGCTCCGACCCAGGTCGCTGATCAATCTCTCTAGCAATCACCCCAAGTGAAAATCCTCACAATGTCGTTATGTAAGGTTCCTCACTTGGGTCCATTAGTGGCGAAGGTCTTTTGTTTCAGGCGTCATTCACTCTACTGTCAATCTTTTTATTAACTATTGGCCGCCATACTTTTCTGTCCTGGCATACTTCTATAGCTTCTTTTATGTCCATGCATTTTTTCATGCAGACTCTCGTGTTTCTGTGACTTCTTATATCTCTTATAACTATCTCATTCATACATTCTAACAATTCTTTCCGCGTTCTACCTCTGGGTACGTTGCCATTTACTTTACCTTGATACACTTATTTCATTAGTCATTCATTTGGCATTCTCTCAACATGCCCGAACCATCTTAACCGATTTCTTTCCCATGTGTCTACTAGCGTCTCTTCTGCACCACATTCTTTTAGAATTATCTCGTTACTTGCTTTGTCCATCAGAGTTTTCCCGCATATTATGCGCATGAATCTCATGTCAATTGCATTAATTTGACTCTTATCTTTTTCTTGATAAGTTCATGTCTCGCTACCGTATAGTACATTCGGTACAAATATAGAATTATGTATTACCATTTAGCTTTATTTGATATATTTTTACTTCTGATAAGGGGACCTGCTTTACCAATAACCTTCTTACCTTCATTTATGCATCGATCTAATTTCTCATATATCTTCCCGTCCCTAGTAAATAAGCTACTAAGGTATACGAACTTATCAACTTGTTCAATTCTCTCATCATTTAATAAAATATTGCATAGTGTTTTCTCACTCTTTCCTTGGAACACCATAGTTTTTGTTTTATTTTCGTTAATTTCGAGGCTCATGCTCTTCATGCTTGCATCTAGTTTATTCAGCATTCTTTGTAATTCTTCGATTGACTCTGCCATAACAATATTATCATCTGTGAAAGCTAACCCACGTACCCTTACTGTTTCGAGATCCACACCCTCTTCGTCGAAAAGAGCCATTCTTAAACACTTGTCCATAAATAATATAAATAACCATGAAGACAGAACGTATCCTTGTCTAACTCCTTGAATCATATCGAAACAGTCACTCAATTTCCCATTCACCCTTACACTCACTTTGCTACCCGTATATATTGTTTTTATAGCTTGTCGGAGCCATGCATTGACTCCATACTCGTTTTCAGGAATTCCCAAAGTTTACTTCTATTTACCTTGTCAAAAGCTTTATCTAGGTCAACAAATGCACAAAAAACTATTTTTCCTAATCTCAAACTTTTTTCTGTTATTTGCCTGAAGCTAGATATTTGATCCGCACATGACCTTCCTGGCATAAATCCACTTTGGACTTCCCAAATCTTTGCTTCTGTTATTTTCATTGCCCTACGAATAAGCATTTTTGAGTATATTTTACTTGCGGTACTTAATAAGCTAATTCCTCTGTAATTATTGCAGTCGCTTTTATCACCCTTTCTTTTGTATATTGGTACGATAATCGCTTTTTTCCAATCGTCTGGAACGTTTCCCACCTGGAAACATAAATTTATCAATTCGCACAGTCTATGTGGTATGTACTCGCCACCGTGTTTCAGCATTTCAGCGTTAAAACTGTCTACCCCGGCAGACTTACCGCTTTTCAAGTTCTTAATTATATCCCTAACCTCAGTGACACAGACTTTCTCAATTGAGTTTTCTATCGCATCATGTTCAACATCGCAGTTGTGGTGTCCTATAGCTTCATCTCCGAATTGTCTTCTAAAATAGTTTCTGAAAGCCTCTAGTATTCCGTCTGCATCATATACCATTTCCTCCTACTATTTCTCATGTTGACAAATTCTGTACTTTTGTTTCCTTTCATTTTTTTATAAAGCTGTTTCTTGCTTCCTTCAAAGTCGCTTTGTATTTTCATCTCTTCTTCTGCTCTAATTTTATCTTTACGTTCCTTAACTAATCGTTTGAGTATTCTGTTTTCGTGTTTATAATCATTTCTACGTCTATTTCTTTGCTCATTGCTAAGACGTGCGATGTTCAAAGTTCTCCTGTTCGCTTCTCTCTTTGCTTTTTGGGCAGCCTGAATTTCATCAATCCATCACGCATCACCAGACATTCTTCCTACAACTGCGGTACCACACACTTCGATCGTACATCTAACAATGTTATCCCGTAACTTTGCCTAGGCGCCCTCTATATCTTTGTTTTTTATACGGTCCTATCATGTTGCTCTATCTATGCTTTCGATTATCTTATTTTGGAAATCTATTCGCACATTCGGTTTCTGTAGGTTCTTATTTTTGATTCGCGTTTTTTTTTCTTGGTTCTCTTTTTTCTCCATCCCCGACCTAAGTTAATTTTTGAGATCAGAAGGTAATGAACAGTATTGCATTCAGGTCACCTCATGACCCTTGTATCTTTGACTAACTCTCTTAGTCTTTCATCCGCAACAATAAAGTCAATTATACTGCGGCTATTTCCTTTAGACCAGGTGTACATGTGGATCATTTTGTGCCTAAACCAAGTATTTGTAATAAACAGACCCCTTTCTAAGCATAGACCAACTAATTTATCTCCAAGTGCACTTGAAAAATCACAAATTTCAAATCACATTATATAATGAAATTTAGAATAAGTTTGATTTTAACTTTTAAGAATTTTATAATGCACATTTGAAGACTTAAACTATTCAAAATTATTGGCTTTGAAAAATTACAATTTTTGATCAAAAACATTTTCAGTTGATCAACTGCAAATATATTAATTAGTGATTTCAAAAATCAAAATGTAGTTCGAGTATTAAAAATTGAACAATAATTCCTTTTTCGATCGATTCTGAATTTGTATAAAAATTAAACAATTTAGATATTTTCAAAATATCCGAGTTTAGGCTATGGCCAAATCTTCATAGATTAAAATGTCGTTTGGTTTTTTGATATCAAGTTCGCTCGGAATTATGCCGACCATGGGCACACTTTTTTTGACATGAGTGTCTTCGTAGTGGTGCCATACGCATTATAATAAAGATTTTGGGTTCAAACTTGCACAATTTACTGTTCAAATGTGAATAAATATATACTGAAAAGTTCAAAGTTGCATATTGTTATCGTTCGTCAAAAAAAAAATCCCCAAAAAGGGTAAAGAAACGGGCCCTCACACGTGGTGACGCCCTTAAATTTACAACCCATTCAATTTGAAAAATTTTTATTAGGAAAAAGAACATTACAATTTTAATGGTTCTCATTGAAAAAATGTTAAGCAGTAAGTGAGATTTATGAAACTCTTCTATAGCGCCGATTTTGGGGGCGCAGCTTTTGTTATACCTACCTGCTGCGCAGAGTCTATTCTCGGAAGGGTTATAGAAGGGAGGGCTATTGAAGGGTTTCACTGTATTTAGAAGTTTTAAAAAGACTCAAACTTAATTCAAAACTTGAAAAGATTTCAAAAATTTTTAAACTAAATATAGTTTTTTTGAGGATTTAGAGACAAAGTTTTAAAGCTTTTTATGTATTTCAGAATATTTTCAATGAATAAAAAAGTTTTCCGAAGATTCCGGGGATAATTCTAAATAATTTTGTATTAAAAAAAATAATTTCATTAGAATATTTAAAACAAACTTTGATGTATGCATACAAAATTAACAATTATTAATTTCTAAAGACTTAAAATTAAAACAAAATAACTTCTATTTTAAAAAGTATTTAGTTTAAAAAAATTATAGTCTTTGAATTTTTAATGTTTCTGACTTAGAATTGCTTTATATTATATAATTTTGAAAATTTAGAATTTTTTATTCATTATTCAATCTAGACCACTGAAAATAATAGCATGGGTTTTGATTTAATACATCTTTGAAATGTACTGTACACAAAAGTTTAAAATTTTTATGTTGCTGTTTTTAACAGAATTTAATTAGAAATTGTTAAATTGAAAAGTTTATAAAACAAAAGAGTTCCACTTTGAATATTTTAATTGTAGGGCATTTAGAAATCAAACCTTTTCTTCTCTTGCCTTTTTTTTCATATCATCCGTTATTTGGCTTAAAAGGTTCATTTTCGTGTGTTTTTTGGAAGTTTGTAAATACTTTAACTCTGGTATAATTTTTGATGTTATGAAAAAAGTCATTAGGGTAAAAAGTTCAACTTTTTGAATACTATAAACATCCGTACAGAAAATTTTTGAATTTTGAAGAAAGTGGTCTTAAAAATATTCAAAATGTGCTCAATTTTTGAATTTAATATAAAAAATAACTGGATGGAAAACTTGACCTTCAGTTTAGGACACTAAAAGAGTGTACCAGAGACCAATCTAATAGAATGATTTCTTCAAAAGTTATCGTGCTCACAGACAGGCATATATACATACAGGCAGCCCGGCAGACAGACACATTCGTAAAAAAACTATTTTTCGGATTCAGGGTTCTCAAAACGTGGACCTTTTGACAAAAACTGGGGGGGGGGGGTCCAATTTTACATAAATCTAATACTTCTCTGATGAGAATGTACAAATGATTTATTTGTCATGTATAATTTTTTGATAGTTCTATTTTTGGTTTTAATCGTAAAAAATAGCATTAAAAATATAAAAAATTTAATTTTTGAAACCCCGCACACGCGATGAAAAAGAAATTAAAATACAAAATTTGTTTTAAGAATTTGTCTACGCAGCGGGCAGATTTTTTTTTACTGTTAATGATGTTTTTCATGATTAAAGCCAAAACTACGAATCCTATTGAAAAGTGGTTAATAACAAATTTGTAGATCTTTTTTAAATTCACAATTTTTGTTCTGTCATCTTTTACCGTATTTTGCCTAGTTTGGCCGATTTAATAATTTAATAATTTTTGGATTTTTTATTATTTTGTATGCTGTCAAAATATGAAATTTGTATTGTTCAAAAAAATTAAAAATTCAAAAAGCAACATTTTTCTTCTCTGGACTTTTTTTCATGTCGTGCGTTATTTGGCCTAAAAAGTTCATTTTCTTGTATTTTTTGCATTTTTATCCAAAATGGCTGGCTAACAAACATGAACTTTAGTTTAGAACACTAAACGAGTGTACCAAAGGGCAATCTAATAAATTAATTTTTTCAACATACAGACAGACATACAGACAGACACATTTGTAAAAACCTGTTTTTCGGATTCAAAGGGTCTAAAAACGTGGACATTTGACAAAAACCAGCGGGAGGGGGGGGGGGGGCAATTTTACACAAATCTAATACCTTCTCTGATGAGAATGTAAAAATTGTAGCTTCAACAGTTTGAATCTTTTAATTTCAATGAAAGAGACAAATTTTTGTGAACCGAGAAATGACCGAGAATTTTTTTTCTTGATTAAAACGACCACCCTGATTGTTGTTATTATATTCAGCAAAATTACTGTGAATTTAAGACTCGATTCTGATATTTAATAAGATATTGATGCCCTGAAATTTGGAGCAGTTTTGCTTAACTTCAGATAAATTAGTCTGAATAAGTTCAGGCAAGCTAATTTTGAGGTTTAAAGATTTGATGATTTTTACATTCTCATCCTAATGAGAAGGTATTGGTTTTATGTGAAAAATTACTTTCGCGGATTCCATTAAATGTTGACGTTTTGAGACCAAAAAAGATTTACAAATTTTTTACGAATATTTTTTTGATAGGTAGCGTAGTTTTTTCAACCATAAAAAATAAGATTAAAAATAAAAAATAAAATATATAAAAACAAGGCAATAAGGATAAGACTGTTTCAATTTGCATGCATATTATGAATTGTAATGGCATAAATTTATTAAAATGATACATGTTTCAGCGCAGCTAAGAATAAAATGTAACACAAAATAAGAAACAAATATTAAAGTAATCATGATAAATACAATTTGTACTTTATTTTGCAAAATCTAAATACCAGATCCCAGGCAGAGTTACATAAAGAATGTATTATATTTGATATAAAAGTGTTGAGCATAATGTAGAAAATTTGACAGTTTGGGCAAGATCGAGTGTGAAGCACGAGATACGTGATGAGAATTTATTCGCTAAAGCCGGAAGAGTTTTAAGAAAAGAGAGTTCACAATCCGAAACTTACGGTTGTGAGAACAATACAAAGTCCGAGCGCGAATCGCGAAATAAATACATCATCAAGCGCGAAACGCGAAAACCAACAATTGCGCGCAGCCCTAGGCGCGCACAAACCTGCGCGCCGCGCTCGCAGCGCGCGATGAGAATGTGCCCGCTCGGCGGGCAGATTTTTTTTATGTTAAATTTTAAATGTTTAAATTGGTGGTTTATAAACGCGAAGTAAAACGAATGCCTAAATTTTTTAATCTGAAATTTGGTTGCCTTGAAGTCAGTAAAAAACATTGGTTTTTAATCAAAAGAAATTTTTTTCCAGAAAAAAGAATTCCAAGCAGTTTTTTAAATTTTGAAGTAAAAAAGACAAATTCTTTTGAAAACAATTGGATTTTTAATCCGAAATTATAAATTTTCAACAAGAAAGTTAATTTTCAACATCTAGTTGATTTTCTGACCAGTAAAGAGTGGTAACTCAAGAAAAAAAACAAATTTCAATCCAAAAAGACGAATTTTGTACAAAACTGTTGAATATAAACCAAAAAATATAAATTTTTAACTAAAAAGTTATTTTTCAGCCAAGCATTTAAATTTCTAACTATAAAAGAATTAGTTTTTGCATATGATGTATAAAAAGTTTTAAGTAATAACTTAAATCCTTCTTTTTACCTGAAATGAAACGACCAAACCGCTCTGATTCCTGGTATAGTGTAAATAGACATCTCCACCAAGGTTAAAAAAAAATTGAAACTGACATTGATGTACGATATTGAACTTGGATTTTGTATAATCCATAAGTGACAAGAAATTACTAGTTTCAGAAATCGTAAAACCAAGTTACAAGCAATATGTAGCAATTTTATGTTTAAGCTCAGTACATATATATAAAACGCGCAAACGAGCATTAATGCATGCGTTAAGTATGTGGTTACTATGGTTACTGATTAGAGAGTGTGCTCATAATGCATATAAGAGAGTATTCTGCAAAATCGAAATTGGTCTTTATTACTGTTTATTATATTTTCATTACGGTACTTTCGAAGTGCCTATAGTCAGGTATGACTGCACGTAGTAGGCACTTATTTACCAAAGAGGTCTTTTACTGCATATATGCAGTATGCACTCACACTCACGCGTGCTTGGCCGCACGTCATGCCCTAATTCTTACTATACTAGCTGTATGTGAAAAAAAGAAAAAATGGGCAAAAAGTACCGATGTACTTATATTATGAATCCTTATCACGTAGCGAACTATACGCGCAATGTGTGTGTGTGTGTGTGTGTGTGTGCGTGTGTGTGTCTACAACTTAAAACATGCTCGACTTAACATCCTTCATTAATTCAATCGATTCCATCAATTATTCTGTTCAGGCTTAATTCATTTCTTTTTCCTTTACAATGTTCCCATCATTCCATCTTGATCTAATCAAATTATATCAGCGGAGTCATTTTATTCTCCAAATGGGATATAAAAATCGATTTAAAATACAAATTGGTCAACATTTCGTATGAATCTGAAAAAACATTCAATTATTACACTTTAAATAACAATTAAAGGGAGAAGTAACTTTCATAAGAGAGGAAAGCAAAAGTTGATTTCACCATAAGGGTTGATTAATTTATAAAGGAAGATCAGGGTGGTCACTCACAGGACCGAAATTTTCATACTGACCAGGAATTTTGTTTAATTTCCAATAAAAATCCTTAAAGTTTATACAATAATGGTTAGTTTTAATTTTAACAGCAGCACATAATACAATGTTTATCGAGTAATAGAAAAGCCAATATATTACATTTTAGTTACAGATATGACTTTGCTCACAGAATTCCTTTTTTCTCTGGTTTTCAAGAAACTTCCCCTTTTTCTCGTTTTTTCGCTTAGATGTGAACTGATTTAATAGAACCAAATAAGAAAAAACAACTTTAACTTCTACGATACAACTGTACGATACAACAGCATTAGTCTAACTCCCCTATATAATCAATAACCTCCTCTCCTTTGCCTTTCTTCACTGTGGGTACCATAACTCCTTCTTTACATAACTCTAGCCACCGTTCTCCTCTCCATACTCTTATTCCACACTATCCATGACCATTTCTTTAGTTCTACCCCCTCATATTTTCAGCCTTAATTTGGAATCTCATATATACCAGGTGCCTTTCCTCCTTTCCTAACTTTCTTCTCTACCCCTCCTAACAAACTCATAAAATAATTTGTCGATTCTGCCATCTCAATATCTTGGTTTACTCTTTTCCTTCTTTTTATCTATCCATTTAATATCTTCCAAATCTCTCCTTCCGTCGCAGCCTTATCTGCCTCTTCTTCAAAACTTTCATTTTCCTCCTCTTTTTTTTGTTGATCACTCAAGTCAGTATACTCCGTCTTTTTCTACTATGTTCTTCTCCATCATTATTTCCATCTCCTCGTTTGTATTTTCCTTTTATATTTTAATATTCCTGACCTTTTCCCTGAACTTTTTCTTCTCTTCCTTTGACCAATTCTCTCTCCCTGCTCTTTTTACCTTTGCTTCCTTTTTAGCCATATTGTTATTACCATGTTATTACTCTTTTTTCTACCTGTGCATGTATAATGTATATTCCCCTTCCTCATCCCACTATACATTTCTATTCAAATAAACCATCCCATCTCCTCCAAGCTCTTAAAAATTTATTTCCTTTCCCATTCAGTATCTTTTCTTTGGATTTTCTTTCTCGCTGTCCTCTCCATTCCGTTCCTCCTCTATCTCATGTTCTCGCATTAAAATATCCTATAAAAAGCTTAATATCTTCCATCAGTTTTCTTATCTCCTCTAATTTTTCCTGCATATCACCGTTCACATACACCCCTACTAACTACCAGATCTCTCATCCCATCTTTATATCTTCTATCAATACTTTGTTTGTTCTTTCATCTCTTTCTTATCCTTCCCTGTTATGCATTCGTTCCTTACTGTAATCACCATACCTCCCATGCTTCTACTTCCTTTCTTATTCATCCCCTTTCCATTTTGAACCTGTCATTTGTAACCTCTTGGTAACGCTCTCCTTACTCTTACCCATCCCTCTTCTACTAGTTACGGCTCCATCATTATTATTACATCCCATTGTGCCATATTTCTCATAAACTCTTTATACTTTCTTTTCTTATTAACTCTTCCTTTTCATATACTTAACCCCTATTTCTGGTTCCGTTATTTATTTCCTTTTCCAATATTTTTCTTCACTTATATTGCATATTTCTTTTCTACGCATGTCAAACTATCCTTTATTCCCTCCGAGCTTCTATATAACGCACTCTTTTTGTCATCACTTCCCGCTTATGTTCCCATTTCTTTAGTTTCACCAGTACCATTCTCTCCGCTCTTCCCGCTTCCTTTGTTACACTTCGTACTAGTTCTATCTTTACCTTAGTATTTATTATTTTTCAGCGCTTCTACCACTCTTTCCTTGAGCTCCTACCCCTCTAGTCTTAGATCCTTTATCACTGTGCTTCTCCTTCTTCCCACATTCCCCACCCTCCTCACCATCAAACTCCCAGTTTGAGCTTTATATCTTAACTATCCTACTTTCCAACTATTACTTTTTATCAGGCCCTTCCTCCTTTTCTAGTCTTTATTTTAAAGTCTGCATAATTTTTTCCCAAGTTTCACTAACTTCTTTCCGTCTTCTTTCTTTTTTAATTTCGGCCCTCTATGTTGAACTTTGTCCTTCTTTCCCCTTATCTTTTTCCCCCGTTCGGTCATTACATTTTTCCGGTTGTTTGTTTGACATTTGTCAAAAAATTCCCATTTTCGGGTTGAAAACTAAACTGTTTAGTGGAAAATTCAGCTATTTGTCTGGAAATTCGTTTTTTAGTTGAAAATTTGTACACTTAGTTAAAAATAAACTTTTCTTGTTGAAAATTAAACTGTTTTGTAGAAAATTCGTCCTTTTGATTGAATTCAATTGTTAATGATTTATAATTTAAATATTTTTTGGTTAAATTTTCAACTGTCACATTTCTCGTTGAGAATTAATCTTATTTTGTTAAAAATTTATCTCTTTTGATGAAAATGCGTTGATTTTAGTAAAATAATAATTTTCTTTGTTGAAAATTCGTCCGTTTTGTTGGAAATTCAACTATTGTGTTGAAGATGAACTAGTTTGTTGACAAGTTATAAATTCAGGGTAAAAATTCAAAAGTTTTTTTAAAAATTAATCTTTTTGGCTTGAGACTTCAACAGTTCCGTAGATAATTCAAATATTTGATTTAAAAACTTAACTGTTTCATAAAAATTTTGCTGATTTTAGTAGAAACTTAATCTTCTTTGTTAAAAATTCATCTTTTTGGTTTGGAATTTAAACTATTTTGTCGAAGATGAACTTTCCTGTTGATAGATCATCATTTTGGGTCAAAAATTCAACTTTTTTGTAGGAAAATCGTAATTTTTTATTGAACTTTGATCAATTTGTTAGCTAATTCAAATATTTGGTTGAAAATGTAACTGTTTTGTAGAAAATTGGTCTAATCGGAGAGAAAATTTTTGACAACAGAATTTGCGACAAATTTAGGTAATTAAGCCGTACAGTGTCATCCTCGTTAATGGCATCGAAATTAAATCTCGTCCACAGGACTTAATTCAGCACTCAGGCCGGTGCTTATCTTGCACGTGAGACTCATGTCGCCATTGTGTGGTACAATAATACATTGTGCAGCCCCAGCTTAGCAATAATGTTCTAATTAGCCCCTCAAGTGCAAAAGTACCGTAAGCGGAAATGATTCAGTTGCAAAAAACCCAATGAAAGATTTACTTCGCACGACACAGAACGTTTGGGTGGGTCATGGAAAAAATTCTTCATAAATTAGTCATTACGTGAATTTATTCACAATCCTGATAATCAAGTGAAGATCCGCGACCTTGTTTATATTTAGACTCTATTCCACTTCTGATGCCTTCTTTCACTTCTTGTTAAAATATTTATTTTTTATCGAGAAATCTCTGATTTAAAAAATTGAATAAAGTGCTAGAGAAAGGGATAGAAATCCCAGAATTTTATTTTTTGCTATAATAATTCGTATCCCTATTTCCTTGAATTATTATATATCCGTTTGCACCTACTTTTAAAACTTTTTATATTATATAACTTTTTTTTCGTCGCCTTTTTATGCCTAATCCTTTTTCCCCCTTAAATTTGAAAATTTTCCAAAAAAAGGTAAAATCGAGAATTTTGATCAACATTTTCCCCTTTCCCCCGCGAAATTCGAGACATTAGAAAACAAGATGCTTTAAAATGAGATTCTTTTGGATGATACCAATTCTAATTATCCCCTGGACGATTTATTTGCTAATTTTGAAGATTTGAAGGAAATCTTTGACAGCGAAGAAATCGCTAACGATTCAGTCGAGAAACTAAGCAAATAAATCAATTCAGGAGTTGCAAACCAGGCACAAAAAAAGAATTTTTCCATAAAAATAGAGGAATAAATTATTTTAAATATAATTAGTGTAGGTACTGATATTAAACTCAAATTAAAATGCTTCAAATTCCTAATATTTCAAGTAAAAATATTTTATTTTCAACAAAATAGATGAATTTTTAACAAAATAGTTAAATTTTCAAGGCAAAATATGAGTTTTCAAACAAGAAGATTAATTTTCAACCAAAGAGATGAATTTCCAACTAAAATTATTAATCTTCAACCAAAAAATTTAATTTTTAACAAAGCAGCTTAACTTTAAACAAAGCTGTTGAATTTGCAAACAAAGAAGATTAATTCTCAATCCAAAAATGTCAATTTTAACATTGAATAAAACTAAGAAATATAAATTAATAGAACCATATAGGCTTCAACAGGAATAAGACAGAAACTTATGTTATTCTGCAATAGAAAAATTAGTCATAATAGGCGACATGCACGTATAAGAAAGGGTTTCGTATAGCGCAGTCTTTCAAATGTCTCCCTCCTATTCTCTCCATCCTCTTTTCACTCCCCTTCAACCCTCACCCTCTTTCATCTCGTCTCGAGTAACTTCTCGTCTTGTCTCGAGTCTCGCCTCGCCCCCCGCCTTGTCTCGAGTTTCGTCTCAGTCTCGTGACTACGAAAACCTAAAAAATAGTACAAAAAGAGATAAAATCGCATAGTAGGAAACAGTACTGGAAAGAAATTGCATACGAAAATTGATTTCATGAGATAGGCTGCGATTATTAGTTGCCGTTTTAAGATAGAAATATTCAGAATCCTATATTAAAATATAGAATGCGATAGGTTTAAAATAGATTAGGACAGGACTTTTTTTAATGCGATGCCTTTAGAATATACAGCAATAAACTATTTCAATTTTTTTTAAATATTATGTCCCATGGGTCAATTTCAAATTTGTAATTTGCAATTTAGAGATGTCATTTATTAAATTGTTATTGATATCCCTTTAACATTTGCGAGTATTAAAAATTAAAGTTCTTACATTTCAGCATCTCTAAATTTGACTATTTTTCTTTATTTCAGGATCGAGATGAACAAACCCGTCTGGAAATGAAACATCGAAAAGAGGAAGACGACCTATACAGGAAATTCGCACACCATCGTGAAGAAGAAGATCGCAGGATTAGAGAAGAATTCAGAGTACGTATAAACACTACAAGCAAAATAAATGCTAAAGTAGATTAAGACTAGATTGAAAACTAGATTACATATAATCCAACTAATCTATGTTAAATAAAGTTATTTCTTTATTATGATTTTTTTTAAACAGGACGAATGGGAAAAAGAACTAGAGCAATTATCAGAAAGATGGGAGCGAGAAAGAGGATTAAAACGAAGTCATCAATTTCAACAAGAAAAAGAAGACCTTGAGAAAAATATGACACTTCGAAGGGATAAAAAGAAGGAAAGTCTAACGAGAAAAATGCTCGAGCACGAAAGGTAGTTAAAACATGTCATTATACTTAATATAACCCAGTAAACTATATATAATAAGCCGAATTTGAAAATTTATCATTTTTAACAATTTAGTTTTAAGATCCTAATTTAATTGAAGTTTAGAATTTAATTCTTTTGAAAGTTCCAAAGCCGATAATTTCCAAACTTTTTATAATAATTCAACTTTAAAGACACACAATGTTTAAAATTCCTAAATTTTAAATAGTTAACATGACAATGATTTTTTTTAACACAAATTACATTATTTAGTAAATAAATGTACTCAATCACTTTAAATGTCACTTGTTAAATTAACTATATTAATTTCAAATTAAAGTTATGAATGCGCAATTCGTAAACAGTTTAATTTTTGAGGTCTTGAAACAAAAGTTTTTTTGCTTCAAAACCCTAAATTCGAAAATATTTGCTTTGAAATCTCTTAATTTTTGTAAGTTTTCAATGCTAAGTTTCACAACGTTGTAGTTTAAAAGTCAAATATTAAAATTTCAACACAAATTATAGTAAATTGTTTTGTTTTAATTTTATTGAGTTTTAAGTTTGATAATTTTAGATTTAAATATTCCAAATTGTTTAGTTTCAATATTAAAAGACTTGATAGTGGCACAATTTCCAGTTGAAAGAATTTGTACGAGGATAATTAGATATTTACATAAATTTCTTAAGGAATTCATTATTATTTTTAGCAATTTGCTTTTAGAATAGAGTTAGAAAGTCGCGTTTTTCAAGAATATTTCAACTTATGGTCAACTTTTCAGTTAGAGTGAGGCAATTGTCAATTCAATTTGAGAGAAATAATTGTTTAACTATTTTATTATTATATATAATTATAATCTTGTCGAATAATGTTAAAAAGTTGCGTTTTTTCTGTAATTTACAATTCTTAATTTAGAGTGAGGTAATAATTCATCCAATTTAGCAAACACGCTTGGGAATATTTAATGCAATAACAAATAGAAATTAGTGACAATCATTTTTTAAACAATCTCTTTCTTTTTTTTTTTGAATATATTTTTGTCAAGTGAAACAGATATTTGAAATATCCTTCAAATTTTCTATATGGATCATATTAAATATAAATTTTCCTTAAAGAAGTTACAATCAATTATGTTCATTAACTCATATTAATTATTATATCACTAAGTAAAAAGTGGATAATCAAACAATAATTGCTGTTAAATTTAATTTATTATTGCTTCGCTCTAACTGAAAAGTTGAAAAAAAGTTTTAAAATTCGGTAAAAACCACAATTTTTTAACTCTGTTCAAGGCTAAAAACAATAATAAATGTTTTAAACAATAATAAATTCTTTAAGCAATAATAGATTGTTAAAAAAAAAAATATATATATATATATAAACATTTAATTATCAGTGGAAAGTAGTATTTTATGTATTGGAAATAGTTTGTATTAAAAACCACACAAAAATCATAATTAGAGACAAAAACTTACAAAACCCATTTTTCACTAGTTGAATTTTTTTGGGACCCTATAAAATAGATTTAGGGGGGGGGGGATATTTAAAATGTAATTTTTCTTACTTATTCCATATAGTTAATTATAAAGAGAAATACGTTTTAAAGTTGATGGAGCTTGCGGAGCTTCTAAATATAATTTTTTTTAAACGCATTTCTTTTTTGTGGTTTTCGGAAAAAATTAAGGGCGATATGCATGAAAATTCGAGAAAAAAAATTCCATTGCATTTTTGAACACACTAGTAGATACCCTGAAACATAAATATATATTTAAATTTGCAGAGCGGCGACTGCAGCTTTAGTAGAGAAACAAAGTTCCGAGATGTTAGAATTAATAAATGGAGCGAGAAGCGAGTACATGCGTCAAGAAAGTTTGTATCTCGATGAGGGGATCGAATATGCTCAAGAATTGCCTCCACAGCCTTATCCTTCGCAGGCACCTCCACCTCATCCACCAGCTCTTGCCAAATATCATCTTTATAATGACCCCATAGAATTTGCAGACATAGACCAAATTGCAATTTCGGTAGAGATATTTTATCAACACATATTTCAAAGTTTAAAATAACGAGTTTAAATTAAATTAAATCAGTCAGAATTAAGCTAAAGTAAATTAAATTCTTGATTTGCATTTTTTAATTTAATCCACAGGTTGCACAAGAGGACCAGAAGACCTTTACGGACCTCGTGCGACAATTAGTTAGCAAATGCGGATCAGACATAGAAAAGGCGAGAACAATCTTCAGATGGATTACAGTTAAAAATTTAAATACGATGCAGTTTGATGATAATTTGAGAGGGGACACACCTATGGGACTTTTGAGGGGAATTAAACATGGGACTGAAAGCTACCATGTTCTCTTCAAACGACTGTGCAGGTAAGAAACTAATATTCAACAAGAACTTGATTTTTTTAATTACTAGTATACATCTCCAATTATAAGAGTACCGTAGCCCCTGACAGAAACCCTTAAACTTGATGCCGAATGTCCGTCTAACCGTCACACTTTTTCCCAGGAAGGGATAGTGAGGGGAAGTGTGGTGACATTTTTGGAAAGGAAGTGTGAGTATATGAGGGGAGAGGAAGTAGGCAAAGTGAGTGCAATTAATCGGCAATTAATCGGAGGGAAAGTAGGGATAGTGAGGAGAAATAAAGTTAGAAAAGTTGGAGAAATTATGGAAGAGAAAGTAAAGAGAAATGAGGAGAGGGAAGGTAAGGAAATTAAGGTGAAATAATGAAAGGGGAAGTAGGAGAAGTAAGGTAAAATTATAGGAGGCGAAATTTTGGGAGAGCAAGTATGGGAAGTGATGTGAAAAGTGGTGGGAGGAATCGAGGAATGATGGTAAATTAGGGGGGGGGGGCTAGGGGAAGGGGGTAGGAAAGGGATAGTAAAACAAGTGAGGCGATCTAAGTAGGGAGGAAGTAGGTAAAGTGAGGGAAAACGAGAGGTAGGGGAAGTAGCGGAAATTGGGGGTTGTAAGGTGGGATGAAGTAGGGAACGTTAGATTAAATGATGACAAGAGAAGTAGGGGAAGTGGGGAGAAATCTTGGGAGGGGAAGTGTGGGATATGAGGGAGCGGAAGTAGGAGAAAGTTGGGGTTTGGAGGCGGGGAGAAATAGAGAAAGTGAGGGGAAATTATGATAGGGTAAGTAGGGGAATTGAGGAGATATAAAGTGAGAAATCTTGGGGAAATTATGGGAGGCAAAATGATGAGAAATGAGGAGAGGAGGAGTAAAGAAAGTAAGGTGAAATGATGAGAGGGGAACTAGGGGAAGTGGTAAAAAATGAGTGGGTGAAGTAGAGGAAATAAGGATTTGTCAGGTGTGGAGAAGGAGGGGATTTGAGGACAAACTATGGGAGGGGAAGTGATGAGAAATGAGGAGAGGGGAAGTAGGAAAAATGAGAGTGAATGATGACAAGTGAAGTAGGAGAAATTTTGGGAAGGGAAGCGTGGGCATATCAGACGGGAGGAAGTAGGTGAAATGTGAAATTGGGAGGTAAGGGGAAATAGGGAAAGTGATTGAAATTGTGGTAGGGAAAGTAGGGGAAGTGAGGAGACATAGAGTGAGAAAAGTTGGGAAAATTATGGGAGGGGAAGTGATGAGAAATTATGAGAGGGAAAGGAAGGAAAGAGGGGTGGAATTATGAGAGGGGAAGTAGGTGAAGCGAGGGAAAAAGAGCGGAGGTGAAATAGGTGAAATAAGGGGAAATAAGGGCAGGGGAAGTAGCAGAAGTGTGGCGGTGGAAGGTAGGGGAATTGTGGGGTGTGAGGGGAAATTATGGGAGGATGCGTAATGAGGAATGAAGAGAGGGGAAGTAGGGAAAGTGAAATTAAATTATGAGACGAGAAGTAGGAGTAGTGACATTTTAAAGAGTGATTGAGATCATAATGAACGCTAATAAAATGTAATATAAAACGAGATTTTACACTTTTCTCAATTTTTTAAAACAAAATTATTAAAATTTATATTTTTAACAATAATTTTTGATATCGTGGTAATAATTTCAAAACTTGTGAAAAAGCTTTGCTTTTATCGATTTTATTCAAAATACTCGAAAATATTTTTAATTCCTTAAAATATATGAAAATCTTTTGAAATCCCGTGAAGTTAAATAAATTCTATAAGATTCCTTAAAATGCTTTGCAATGTTTCAAACATTTTTTGAAAATTCCTTTAAATTTTTTAAAGCTCTTTAAAACTGATTGGAATCTATTAAAATAATATAAAACCTTTATAATCTTTTAAAATTTTTAGAAAAGTATTGAAATCCCTTGAAATCTTTTTAAATATCCTACAACTTTTTAAATTCTTTAAAATGTTAAAACATTTTTTAAATCTTTGTAGATACTTTAAAATATTGAAAATATCTTAAAATCTTTGAAACGCTTTAAATACCTCAATTCTTGTGAAAAAATTCATTAAAGTTTCATTGAAATATTATAAAAGCTCTTGAAATCTCATAAAGTTAAATGAATTCGATGATATTCCTTGAAACTCCTTAACATTTTTATAAATCTTTTGAAAATTCTTTGGCATTTTTTGAAGATCTTTAACATTAATTTAAATTTTTTGAAATGCCCTATAACTTTTAAAACCTTTAAGATTTCTTAAAAATGATTGAAATTCCTTGAAAATTATTTTTTATACCTGTCAGCAAATTTGGAAAATTCTTTAAAGTCATTAAAATTCTTGAAAATTCCTTGAAGTTTTTAAATATCTTGCAAAATCCTTTGAATTCCTCCAAATGCCATCAATAATTTCAAATCTTTTAAATCCCTTAAAATGATTTAAAGCTCTTTAAAATTGTTTGAAAACTCTCAAAATACCGTTAAATCTATTGAAATTCCTTGAAATTTTTTAGAATGCCCAAACACATGTCAAATTATTTAGGATCTTTGGAAATATTTTGAAATATTGAAAATCTCTCGAAATATTCGAAATCCTCTGAAATACATTTGAATTTTTTCAAATATTTTACCTTAGCTCGAGAAACTTGAAAATTATTAAATGCTTTTTCAGGTAGTAACTTCAAACATTTAATAAAAAAAAAACTTTTTTTCTGTAGATTATTTTTTTACAGAATGATAGAAAGTCATAATACTAATCTATTTATGCTGATATTGCGGTTTTTATAACATTCTTAAAATATGTTTACCAAAATATTTTTACCATAAATGACTTCAAAATGAAAAAGTTATTTTAAATTAAAGAAAAATTTGTATTGGAACAAAAAATTAATTTCTTTGAGCCAAAGAAATTTCTTTAAATGAAAAGAAATTTCTTTGCTTCTAATTCCTGCTGGGATAATTTCTTATACACTTAACTCCCGATATAAGAACGATTTCGGACATGACTTGCATTGGCCTTGATCCTGAATCGCGGGAATCCAAACGTAAAGAGGCAGGGCCGCGTTAGGCATTTTTGTTCGATTTGGACGTACGACGCAACCTGATTCAAATCCTGATGCAACAACCTGATGCTCCTTTTATCACGAAATTTCGGAGGACATTAGTTTTAGAAATATCGTAAACCGTGGGGTCTTATATAGGGAGTTGAGTGTATTTAAATAAACACCATGAATTTTGCCGGTAAACTATAATTTTTTGCTAAAAATAAACCGTAATATTAATTAATTTATTCATTGTTTAATTTATAATTATTTTCTGCACAGTTTTATTGACTTTATAAGAAAAATCCAATATTTTTATTAATTTTGTTAACAGTTATGCAGGTCTTCACTGCGTGGTGATTAAGGGCTACAGTAAATCAGCAGGTTATCAGCCAGGTGTCTGCTTCGAGGATAACAGATTCAGAAATAGTTGGAACGCAGTTTACGTTGCGGGCTCCTGGAGATTTGTTCAATGTAATTGGGGAGCTCGACATCTTGTTAACGCTAAAGACGTTCCGAATCCAGGTCATCCTAAAGAAAAAAGCGACAGTCTGAGGTATTTTGGTACTTTGAAT
>NC_046664.1:42105779-42118108 GCF_010883055.1 Belonocnema kinseyi
ATTAGAAAATAATCAGGGTGCTACAGGTTAGGGAATTCTAGAAAGTCAGGGAATGTAAGGAAAAATCTGATAAGAATCAGGAAGTTTTCGATAAACTGAAGTTGAAGCTAATTTTTTTATTTTGTTGAAAATTCGACAACTTTGTTTAAAACTTATTCATTCTTATTGAGACTTCAACTTTTTTTGTTAAAAAATTCGTCTTTTAGGTCGAAAATTTAAATAGTCTTAATTGAAAGTCGAGTGGAGCTGAAAATTTAACTATTCCATTTTTTGTGGGTAATTTCTATTTTTGATAGTAATTTAATCTCCTTGATTGAAAATTCATCTGTTTAATTGAAAATTAAACTATTTCGTTAAAAATTTACTTTTTCTTGGCTGAAAGTGAATTTTTTTTACTCAAAATTTAACTATTCTCTTTTGAGTTGAAAATTTTTCTGTTTTAGGAGAAAATTCAATGGTTCTGTTGATAATTTATCTTTTTTGGTAGAAAAGTAATCTCATTAGTTGAAACTTCATTTTTTATGGTTAAAACTTCATCTCTTTTATAGAAAATCGAACCATTTTGTTGAAAATTCTTTTTGTTAATATATTTGTCTAACTGAAAACATAACTATTCTGTTTTCATTTTAAAATTTATCTTTTTAATTTGGAAATTTATGTAATTTGTTGGAAATTTATCTTCTATGCTGGAATAATCATTCATTTAGTTGAAAATGAGTTTTTTTTTTAAACTGAAAGTAATTTCTTTAAATGAAAATTTAAATATTCTGTTTTACGTTGAAAATTTATCTGTTTTAGGTGAAAATTCAACTATTTTGTTGAAAACTTTTTTTTTGCTATAAACATAATCTCATTATTTGAAATTTCATCTTTTGGGTTTGGAGATAGTTTCATTTAAAATTAATTTCTTTGGTAGAAAATAAGTAATTTTCTTCTAACTGAAAAGTAATTTCTTTAACAAAGAATTTAAATATTCCATTATTTGTGGAAAATTTGTCTTTTTTTATCGAAATTGAATCATTTTCGTTGAAAATTCATCTTTTTGGTTAAAAATTAATTTCTTTGATTCAAAATTTAGTTATTTTTTGTAATTGCTTTTTTTTGTTAAAAATGTATTTTTCTAACTGAAATTTTAACTATTCTATTTTGGTTTAAAAATGTATTTATTTGAGTTGAAAATTCATGTATTTTGTTGAAAATTTGTCTTTTTGATAGAAAATTAAATCATTTGGTTTAAATTTCATTATTTTGATTGAAGATTCATCATTTTAGTTAAAACATCATTTGTTTCGTTGAAAATTTAAGTACTTTGTTAAAAATTCGGTTTTCAGTTGAAAATTATTTTTTTATTACTGAAAATGTAACTATTCCATTTTTCTTTTAAAATAGCTTTTAGTTTAAAATTCATTTGTTTTGTTGAAAACTCGTCTTTTTTGGTTGAAAATTCACTTATTTTTGTAGAAAATGGATGCAAAATTCTCATATTTTTATTTGTTTCAACTTTTTTCGATTGAAAATTAAATTTTTTTTTGGTAGCAATGTCCACTACCACACTTTTCGTTTAAAATTCATATTTTGTTAGATCAAATATTTATCAGCAATACTTTTGTTTAAAATTTGACCATTTTTTCTGGAAAATTCTTTTTTACGGGTTGATAATTGTTTTTCCAAAAAGTTGAATCTTTCCATTTTTGCTTTAAAATTGATCTTTTTAGTTGAAAACTCAACTATCTACTTGAAAAATCATCTATTTTACGTAAGTTTAACATCATTTGTGGATAATTCCTTTTAAAATTATATATGACTGTACCTAAAAGAAAAACAGAGAATAGCTACGCAAAATTCAGGAAAATTTTCAAATTGGGATTTTGTAGTAATCCTGATAATTTTCCAAACAAAATTGATAAATGAAACATATAACAACATTTCGTAAAGTAAATATACTTATCAATGTACTTTTTTTCTCTTACAGATACGAATATGACGATCATTATTTCCTCACCGATCCTCGAGAATTTATTTATGAATTCTTCCCCCTTCAGGAAGAGTGGCAACTTTTAAAACAGCCAATTTCCCTGAAAGACTTCGAGGAATTGCCCTTTGTTCGGTCTCTATTCTTCAGGTGTGGATTATTTTGAAAAAGTGTTCTATTTAATTTATAAAACAACTTTTTTCCCTAAAAATTTGTATTGTTTATAATTTTTTTTCTTAATTATTTCAGGTACGGTCTTTACTTTCCTGATACGAATACGAATGCTGTAATGTATACGGATTCCACCGGGGCGGCGACAGTGAGGATAGCAATGCCAGCTCACATGCAATCTTCTCTCATTTTCCACTACAACCTCAAATTTTACGACAGTGACGGAGATAATTACGATGGAGTGTCTCTCAAGAGATTTGTCATGCAGGTAAAATACTTATTTGTATATTACAAAGGACTCTTTATGCCCTTTTCAGGCCTCGACCTCACCACACCGTTCTTGACACTATTTTACACTTTTTTTCAGCAATTACACTATTTTGCTACAACTAATTCGAAAAAAATGACCCTTAAGACACTATTTTCTCAAAATTGTCTGCCATTGTCTGCTAAATTAATAAAAATTTCTTTACTTCTTTTTGAAAAATATTTTTGAATTTCTTCGTTAATTAGCTAAAATATTAAAATCAAAAACGAACGTTAAAAGATTTGGGTGGGGGGGGGGCAGGTCTTACTGTTTCTTATGAATTTCAAAAAATGTAATAGTTGATATTTTAACCGGGAAAAGATTTTCTCGTTATTTGCAACCAAATAGTTACATTTTTAACCGAAAAGATAAATCTTCAACACAAAAGTTTAATTTTCTACAAGAAAAAAAAAGGAATTCTCAACAAAATACATAAATTTGTAATCAAATAGTTGATTTTTTAACCAACAAGATTAATTTCCTACCAAAAAGACAAAATTTCAACAAATGACACAAATTTTCAAAAACATAGTGCACATTTTAAACTAATAAAGATACATTTTTTACAAAAAATGAAATGGTTAAATTTGCATGAAAACATTAATTTTCATTAAAAAAAAAAGAATTTTGTATCAAATTTTTGAATTTGCAAGCGAAAAAGAGGAATTTTCTGGGAAAATATGAATTTTGAACCAACAAAGTTAATTTTCAACGATTCAGTTGCATTTTCAAGCAATTTTTAATTTTTTAGTTAAAAAATTAATTTTCTACCAAAAAATATTAATTATCAATAAAATATATAAATTTCAACCAAAAACATGAAATTATAAGAAACAGTTGAATTTTCACACAAAAGTTAATTTTTAACCGAAACAGATTAATTTATAACCAGACAATTGCATTTTAACCAAAAAAAGGTTAGCTTTCTACAGAAAGAGATGAATTTTTTATGCAAAAGAAGACTTTTTAACCAAATTCGTGAGATTTCAACAAAATAATTCAATTTTGAAACAAACTATAAAATAAAAAAAAAGAATTCTTAACCGATAATATTTACTTTTTGTATTCGGTTCTAATAATTCATATACTAAAGAATAACATTTTAAATAAACATTGAAATTAATTTTTAATACTTTTAAAAGATTAAGTTAGAAATCTGGAAAGTTTACTTTAAAAAAGTTAATTTTCTATTGCACACTTTTTGATTTATTATACATTTTTTACAATTCAGACTACAAATATGTTTAATACATGGAAAAAATGTATGACGCTATTTAGACACTATTTTAAAAATTTGTGACATTATTGACACTATTTTTTATCTCAGAAGTGAACCCGAGGACTGTATTTTACATTATAAAGAGACTATAGAATTCTAAAATTTTTGTATTGAATTATGCAAACAATTGAAGTTAATGTTTTAAAATAAAGCAATTTCTAGAAAGTGGACGCCAAAGATAATAAAAAATATTAGTCAAGATTTTTCAATTTTATTATTCTGAAAATATATTCTTTTCTGGCACAGTTTTAAATTTTAAATGGAATAAGAAAAACAGCAGGTATCACTATCTGGTGTACGAACTTTCGTAAATCCTTCGTAAGTCCTTGGGCAATTTTGAGTCATATGTCAATTTTGGACCCTATGCCAGTTTTAGACCATCTTCTCATATCGAGCCCTATGTGAATTTTGGACCCTATGAAAGTTTTAGGCTAATTCCTTTAATGAATCGTATGTCAGTTGTGGGCCTCCGGTCAATTTTGGGCCTCTCATCAATATTGGGTCCTTGGCCAATTTTGGGTCATATGTCAATGTTAGGCCTTATGTCAAGTTTAGGCCAGATGTCAATTTTGGACCCTCTGTCTTTTTGGGGCATAAGTGTCAATATTGTGATCTGATCAACTTCGGGCCTTATGTCAGTTTTAGGCCATAGGCCAGTTTTGGGCCCTCTGCCAAATATGGGCTCCATGTCAATTTTGGTTCCTTGGTAAATTTTGAGCCATATGACAATTTTAGGCCCAATGCCAATATTGGGCCCTTGGTCAATTTTAAGTCATATGTCAGTTTTGGGCCCTATGCCAGTTTTAGACCAGATGTCAATTTTAGAACCTCTGTCTAATTTGGGCCCTATGTCAATATTGGGATCTGATCAATTTCGGGCCCTATGTCAGTTTTAGGCCATAGGCCAATTTTGGGCGCTCTGTCAAATATGGGCTCTATGTCAATTTTGGTTCCTTGGTTAATTTTGAGCCATATGGCAATTTTAGGCCCTATGCCAATATTGGGTCCTTGGTTAATTTTGAGTCATATGCCAATTTTGGGCCCTATGCTAGTTTTAGACCATATTCTCATATTAGGCCGTATGTGAATTTTGGAACTTATGGTAACTTTAGGCAAATCCCCATAATGGACCATACGTTAATATTGGGTCTTTGGTCAATTTTGGGTTATATGTCAATTTTGGGCCCTAATTCAGTTTTAGGCCAGATGCCAATTTTTTACTCTTGATAAAATTTGGGCTCTATGTCAATTGTGGGACCTATGTCATTTTTTGGCCCTGTCAAATATGGGCCCTATCTCAATTCTGTGTCCTCTAACAAATATAGTCCCTATGTCACTTTTGGTTCCTTGATCAATTTGGGCCATATTTCAATTTCGCGCCCTATAACAGTTTCAGGTCATATTACCATGTTGGGCCCTATGCAAATTTTGGGCCCCTTTGTAAAATTTGGACCCTGTAATTTTGAGTCCTATACAAGATTTGGACCCTGTGTCGGATTTGAGCCTTATGTCAATTCTGGGTCCTATGTCATTTTTGGGTTCTATCTCGGTTTTTGACCCTATGTACATATTGAGTCGTACGAGGGACGGACAAACGGACGGACACCCGACCCCAACTCTAAGGGTTTCTGCCCGGGACTACGAAATCCTAAAAACAAAGTGTAAAACAAAAATTGTATAAAAAATAATTTTATTTTCAGTCTGTGGTTGGAAATCTAGTAGCGTTTCGAGTACACGCTCCCTGTTCTGGCGCTTTCCTTTTGGACGTTTTTGCGAACGCAGTCACGCCAAAGGAATATTTAACTGGTGAGCCAATGAAATTCAAGAGCGTTTGCAAATTCAAGATTTCTTGTGAGGAACTTCAAACAGTAATGGTACCACTTCCGGATTGTGCGAGTGGAGAATGGGGTCCCACCAAAGCCACAAGACTATTTGGACTCGTGCCAATCACGCATCAGGTCAGAATTCAGATCAATGATAACTACCTTCTTTCACATTTCGACACATTAAAAAAATATATTTAAAAGTTCTCAATACTCAAATTAATTAATCATTTCCAATTTAAGTGAATTTTAAGATTTTTAAATTAAAATCCTTTATAATTTAGCGTGTATTATTACAAGTTAAAAATTCAACTATTTTATAGAAATTTGAAATCTTTTTTTGAACATTATCTTTTTTGTTGAGAATTGATAGTTTGAAGTTCAAATTGAACTACTTTTTAGAAAAATCTTTTTTAGCTTGAAAATTCAACAATTTTTTTGATTTTTTTTTAACTATTTGGTTGTAAACGCAACTGTATGTTCAAAAATTAATTTCTTTGTTGTTGAAAATTCAACTATTTGGTTCAAAATGCATGTCTTTTTACTGAATAAGTTAACCTTTTTTTTAAACTCCATATTTTGGCTTGAAAATTCAAAGATTTTATAGAAATTTCAACTCTTTTGTCGAAAACTAACTTTTTTTTTGTTAAAAAATAATATTTTTTAATTGAAAATTCCCCTATTTTGTAGAATATTCGTGTGTTTGGCTTAAAAATTCAAACCCTTAGTTAAATTTTTTGAATTTACTAAAAAATCTTTCTTGATTGAAAATTTGACTCTACTATAATTCGACTCTACTATTGGATTTTTTGTTTGGAAATTTAACTATTTAGTCAAAAATGATTTTGTTTTTTTTTTTTTGAAAATTCAACTATTAGGTTCAAAATTGATTATTCTTGATTGAATAAATAAGCTTTTTTGTTGAAAATTCAACTGTTTCATAGAAAATTCATCTTATTGGTTTGAAAATTCAACAGTTTAGTTGAATTTTTTTCTTAAATGAAAAATCTTTCTACTTGAAAAGTGGTCTTTTGGGTTTAAAAATTCACCTCTTTTCGTCGAAATTTGATTTTTGTTTGTTTGTTAGAAATGTCCCTTTTTGTAGAAACTTAATCTGTTTTTGTTGGCTATTAAACTATTTAGTTAAAAATTAAATTTTTTTGAAAGCTCATATTTTCGGGTTAAAAATTCAACTGTATTTTAGAAGAATCGTATAAAGAATTCTAGGGATATTTTGTAAAAAAGTTGTATTTTTGGCTGGAAAATTTAACAATATTATAGAAACTTTAATTATTTTTCTGAAAATTAATTTTTTTTGTTGAAAATTGATGTTTTCGATGTTAAGAGTAAAATTTTTTCTCAAGAACTACTTTCAACTACTTTTTAGCTTGAGAACTCAATGCATTTTCTAAGAATTCGTTGTTTTTGGTTGAAAATTCAACTGTTTTGTTGACAATGAAATATTTTTCCACTTGAAATCTTAAAAATTTGTAGCGTTTAATATTTAGTTTAATATGGTATCTGCATTAATTTTGTTTAAAACAAATTTAGTCCCCTATTTTCGTGAGAAATCACTGTATTTCCCTGCTTTGAGAAACTTTTCATCTATGAAGTCTAAAATTGTCTGATTTTAAATATTTTCAACTATATCATATTCCATTTGTAACTTTTAAATTGTAGGCAACTAAAAGCGGGGTTTTAAATTAAATAAATTAACTACACGGATCACAGCGAAAACGGAGTTTCAGAAAGGGAAAATAGGGTCATTTTCTCACGAAAAAGGGGAAAAATAGGGGAAAGATTAACCCTTTATTTTTATATTTCGAAAAGAACATACAATCTTTTTATAAGAAAAGTTAAATTTTTAAATAATTTTAAATGATTTTTCAATTACTTCTGCCATTAAAGCATTTATTTTTAATGAATGGATATACTTAGGGCGTCGAAAATCCTTTCACAGTGATATAAAAAGTCAGAGAAAAAATAAAATTAGTTAAATACACAACTTTTAAATGTTAAGTAGAGAGAAGTAAAAATGCTTAAATTAATCGAATCGTTTGAGCCGAAGGACAAAAATTTTTGGGTCGACATCCAAAACAAATAAAGAAAGAAAATTCGATTTTCGTTTTTAAATCTATAATAAAATATTTTTTAAATTAAAAAAAATGTCTGCCTTATTTAGAATTTTTGAAATTGTTCAAAAAATGTTTTTTGGACTGATTCTTTTTCGTGGTGTTTATAACGTTCCAAATTCGCAACAAAAATGAAATCCCAAAAAACCTAAATCACGACAAAAGTTTTTTTTTTAGAAAAAGCATAATGATAAAATGCTTCTTTGGTTCAACGTAAATAAATTTCAGGTTCGATAGTTTCAACTTTTTTTTTAATGTGTGCATATAACTCAATCAAAAAAAAAAAAAACATGTTTTTACACATTTTCAAAAAAAAATTGTTATTGAGAAAAAAATTTATTTTTAAATTTTGTACTTTTTTATTATTTTTTACTAGAAAAAGCAGTACGCATAACAAAATTCTAATAATTTCTGAACCAAAAGGAAATATTTAAATTTGAAATCGTTCAATTTTACTGATAAAATTTTTTTTTCGCTTTTGTCGAATGCCAACCAACAAGTTTTTCCCCTCCTTAGCTCAAATGATTTGATTTATTTTAGCATTTTCACTTTGCCCTAATCTTCAGTGCCCTTAAACTCAAATTAAAAATTGCTCTTAATTGAAACATTTAATATTTCAGTTGATGAATTTGGAATATTCCATTTTTTAATTAGGTATTTACCTTTGTAAATTTCAACTAAATGGTGTTCCCCTTCTAATACTTATTTAAAAAGTGCTATATATATTTCGTAACTGTTTCCATTTTATATTGGATAACAACTTCTGTCTCCAGTATTCACATTTTCAACATGCTTTAAAATATTTTAGCTTAAAAATTTGTAAAGAGTATTTTTAATGGTTCAGCACTTGAAACGTGCAAACTATTTATTCACAAATAATTTATTTAAGTGCTATAATTGCTTTAATTATTATTCAATAATGGGTACAAAAAAGGGTAATTTCAAGAAAAAATCAGAAAATTGGAAAAAAAAGGCGAAGACTGAGCACTAAGGTGGTCCAAAATCATACCTGTTGAAATTATTTTTTGGATTTAAAGGCATGCCCCCCCCCCATTTTGTGAGGTTTCTGGGTTTAAACTTAGTTCTGGAATTAAACTTAACTCTGTTTTCCCTTTTTTTTGCCATAAATTATTTTTGTTTTTCAAGCGGAATGGTTTTAAGTATTTTTCAACTAATTAACAATTATTTAAACTATTTTTTTTGTTTAAATAATGTTTTTTCACTCACTCATTGAAAGGTAGATTTTTTATGTTTGATTAGACAATTGGTCATTTTTAGGAATAATGATCTTTGCTTAAAGCATTTAGTATTTGTTTAAACAATTTATTATTATTTAGTTGTAACTTTTTCTTAAAAAGAGGTATGAAACTCTAGTTTCTTTTAATTTAGTTAGTTTTGCTGCTTATTATTAAATATCTACGTCACTTAGATACTATTACCTTTTTTTGTATTAAATTCTTATTTGTTTAAATAAATTTTGTTTGTTTAAACAATTTTGTTCGAAAATAAATGTTTGAAATTTCTTTTTTTCTGCAATTATTGTGGTAGTTTTGTCTAAACCATTACCGTATTGTTTAATAAATTTATTAAATATTAATGTAACATTTTATTGGAAATTGTGATTCAAAAATCTGATTTTTTTCTCGATTCAATTAAGTATATCGCTTATTGTTAAATATTTAAACGTCAAACAAATGCTTTAAATAACTAATATTTGTTAATAAAATGTTTTACATTGGTATAAAAAGTTTGTTTTTTTAGTAAGACTT
Source organism: Belonocnema kinseyi (assembly GCF_010883055.1). Classification (NCBI taxonomy): domain Eukaryota; kingdom Metazoa; phylum Arthropoda; class Insecta; order Hymenoptera; family Cynipidae; genus Belonocnema; species Belonocnema kinseyi. The sequence continues at coordinate 42,115,233 of NC_046664.1, forward strand.
CATTCTATAAAAATTACATTAAATTTTGTCGTTCTGAAATTATTTTTATAATTTTTTTCTTTAAATCACCCTCGTAGACATACTCATTTGTCCTATGAAAGCTCAAAGTAAGTTTTTTTTATGTTGATCTTGCAGATTAACTGTTCTCAAAGGAATTTAAAATCTTTGTATTTTTTCAACGTCACTGGAAATTGAAACGAAAAGTTTTGCACTCAACAATGACAAATTACGACAATGATTGCAAAAAAAAAACAGAAATTTCAAAAATTTATTTTAGAAAACATTGTTTAAACAAAAAAAAATTCATTTCAACAGATAAGAATTTATTACAAAATAAGGTACTGATATCTAAATGACGTAGATATTTAATAATAAGCAGAAAAGCTAACTATTTTTTTTAACTAGAGTTGTATACCTATTTTTAAGAAAAAAGTTACGATTAAATAATAATTAATTGTTTAAATAAATACTAAATGCTTGAAACAAAGATTATTATTCCTAAAAATGTCTAATCAAACATAAAAAATCTACCTTTCAATGACTAAGTGCAAAAAAAAATTATTTAAACAAAAAAAAATTGTTTAAACAATTGTAAAAGGGGGTGGCATGCCCTCTATTCAAAATTCGATTTTTGCACCACCCTACTGTGCACCCTGTAAGTCTGAGAATTAGGTTCGAAACTGAATACAAATTTATTTCAGGAAGCACTCGTTTTTGCTGGTCGGGAATTGGAGATTCAATTCCGTATGTCTCGACCTTTGACGGACTTTATGGCGACCCTGCACAAGAATGGAATTGAGGAGAAGCGTTTGTCCAAGTATGTCACGCATTCTGTGACAGACGATGATGTAGTGACTTTCTCCATTAGCTTTCCGGAGGAAGGTCAATATGGGCTCGATATTTACACCAGAGAATCGGCCAGTCCGTCTCATCACGACGTGTCTGGAGAAAAGCATTTACTCACTCATTGCTGCAAATATCTCATTAATTCAAGCAAAAGAAACTAGAATTCCAGAGAATCGATCCATTCATCTCAAATCTTCCAGATCTACCCAAATCAATTAATTATTTATAATTATACGAGTACGGTAGAAATATAAATAACTCCATAGTTACCTCTTTATATAGAGAAGTCGCGCAAGTAGCGGAGAATTATTAGCAACTTCATTGATGACGATTAATAATTTATAATGTATATAATATATAATAAGATAACAGAGGGTGAAACATAATTCGTTCAACTAGTGGGGAAAATTCGAGGGGCGGATAATTTCTCATTGCAGCGCAAAGTTTCCAAATCGATTGAAGCTCACAAATGATTTTTGAATTAAAATTGTATTAAATTTTTGCAGAAGTTACGTTTTCAAAACTGATTCCTGTGAAATGAAACAATTTAAAGTGAAAAATGTAAAGAAAACGGTAAACTTTAAAATCCACGTATCTACAAAATTAAACAACTTTCAATTTGATGCGTTCAAAATTATTGAATCAATTAAAGAGAGTATATACAATAAAATTGAAAAAATTAAACAATATAACTATAAAGAATTTAAAATTTATCAATTTCTTTTCTTTAATTCAATGCAACAATTTGATGTATTTTTCATTGTGCATTACTTGATAATTTGAAGTTGGAAAGTGTTTAGAAAGTTCAAGAGGGGGCATCCATAAATTACAATATCACCACATCTAAGGTTGTATCTAGTAAATAGTGCAATCCCGACAAACCTAAAAATGTTGAATGATTTTGGGGGTAATAATAATATCAAAGATTGTGAAAAAACTTTATTTTAATGGATATTTTTTGAAATACCAAAACATCTTTTAAATTCTTTCAAATTTTGGAAATACTGAAATATTTGGAAATCTCATCCTAGTTTTGAAATCCTTTAAAATTCTTCAATTCATGTGAATAAAATGTTTTCAATTTAATTAGAATATTAGAAAATTCCTTAGAATTACTGAAATCCTCGAAAATCCTATAAAATCCATTGAAATAACTTAAAAGTCCCTTGGAATCTTTTAAAATTATATATATATATATATATATTTTTTTTTTTAAAGAACATAAACACAACAGTCGACTAAACTATTAAAATTATTGAAGTCCTAAGACCGATCTTTGGGATCTTTTAAAATACCCTAAAATCTTTAAAGTCGAATTAAATATCTTGAAATCTCTTAAAATTCTTGAAATATATTAAAATCCCTTGTCATTTTTTTAATCTCTTAAAAATTCATGGGGATTCTTTAAAATACCATAAATAGTAATTTCAAAACTTTTGAAAATCCTTAAAAATGTCTGAAGTTTCTTTTTAATTCCTTGGAGTTTTGTAAAGTATCCTAAAACGTTTCAAATCAGCTGAAAATTTTGAAATCTTTGGAATTCTTCCAAATTTCTTGGAGTCTTCAAAAATACCCTAAATTCTTTTAAATCCTTTAAAATATCTGGAAATTTCTTCAAACTCTTGAAGTCTTGAATTTCCTTGAAATTTTTCTAATTTCATGAAAATTCCTTGGAGTTCTTTAAAATACACCGAAATCTTTAAAATCCTTTGAAATCTCTTCAAATTCTTGAAATTTCTTGAAATTCCTTGCAATTTTTTCAATCTTTGGAAAATTTCTGGGATCTCTTTAAAATTGCTTAAATGATTGCAAATTTTTTAAACTCCATCGACATTCTTTATGGCTTTTGATCATTCCTTGGAACCTTTAAAATACCCTTGAATCTTTCAAATCTGTCGAAATACCTTGAAATCTATTGAAACTCCTTGACATTTTTTCAGTCTCTTGAAAATTCCTGGGAATTTTTTTAAACCCCCGAAATAATTTCAAACCTTTTGAAATTCCTTGCAATATTTTAAAGCTTTTTTAAA
>NC_046664.1:42118208-42153284 GCF_010883055.1 Belonocnema kinseyi
GATGTTGAAAAGAACATAAACACAACAGTCGACCAAACTATTAAAATGATTAAAGTCCTTGGAAATTCTTTGAAATTTGGTTAATGGCTTGAAAATTCCTCGAAATTCTTTAAATTAGACCCTAAATAATTTGAAACCTGTTGATATCCCTTGAAATGATTTAAAGCTTTTGAACGATCTTTGGAATCTTTTAAAATACCTAAAACCTTTAAAGCCGATCGAAATATCTTGAAATCTCTTAAAATTCTTCCAAATTTCTTGGAGTCATTAAAACCACCCTAAATTCTTTAAAATCCTTTAAAATATCTTGAAATCTTTTAAAATTCTTGAAGTCTATTAAAATTCCTTTTAATATTTTTAATCTCTTGAAAATCCTTTGGAATTCTTTAAAAAGCCTAAAATAATTTCAAATCTTTTGAAATTCTGTGAAATCGTTTAAATCTTTTGGAAATTCCTTTTAATCCTTTAAAATACCCGGAAGTCGTTAAAATTCATTGAGATATCTTGAAATCTCTTAAAATTCTTGAAATCTATCAAAATTCATGGGAATTTCTTCAATCTCTTAAAAATTCCTTATATTTCATTAAAAACCCCTAAATACTTCAGAATCTTTTTAAATCCTTTTAAATTGTTAAAATTCTCTGCAATTCTTCAAAATTTCTTGGAATTCTTTAAAATCCTTTAAGATATCTTGAAATTTCTTCAAACTCTTAGTCTTGAAATTCACTGAAATTTTTTTAATTTCATGAAAAATTCTTGGTATTCTTTAAAATCTCCTGATAATTTAAAATTTGTTGAAATACCTTGAAATTTCCTTGAAATTCTTGAAATCTATTGAAATTCCTTTACATTTTTTCAGTCACTTGAAAATTCCTGGGAATTTTTTTAAACCCCTGAAATAATAATCCCTTGAAATATTTCCCAATGCCCTAAAATATGATAAATCCATTGAAAGTTTTTAAATCATTTTAAAATTCCTTGGGGTAATTTAAAATATTCTAAAATATTCAAAATCCTTTAAAATCTCTTTAAATTACTGAAATTAATTGAAAACTCCTTGGATTATTTTCAAATACCCTAAAATACTTCAAATCCTTTCAAATTTTGTATATCGCTTGAAAATTCCCTGGAAATAAAAAAAAAAACTACAATCTTTCAAATCTTTTCAAATCCCGTCAAATTATTGAAATCTATTAAAAATAAATTCAGATATTTCAAATATTTAAACAACTTTAAAATTCCTTGCAATCTTTTTAAATTTCTTACCTTAACTTGAGAAAATTTAAAAGTGATGAACGATTTTGGGATTAGTATAAGCTGTTAAAAAATCGTTGTTTTCTGGACATCTTTTTTTTTTACAGAGGCAGTTATTTCATTTATGGATGGCCCAGATACAAATTTGAAACAATGAGCGTTTAAAATTCAATTTTAAATTAGAAAAATGAGCATTAGATCGATATACCATTTAACTGATTATGTAAAAGTCTCTGGTGGCAAAGTGATTGCACTAATTTGCATGCACCGATGGCAGAAATTGTCTACCTTCCGTGAAAATCTGTCATTATATTTATCATCCATTGTTCTTCAGAAGGTGCGCTTCAGTTTGCTCACTTAGCAAATAGAAACATTAAGGTTAAATCCACAACCGGTCATCGTGTATATTGCGGTACAGACGTGCCTGCAAAATTGTCTCCGAATACGTAATTACTTCCAAGAATATCATTATGTATTCTAATGTCGTAGCGAGAAAAGTTTTAGGAGAGTCATAAGAAAGCAAATGCTAGGTCAGCATTCATGACATTTTAGTTATAATCTTAATGACGATTTTTAATCATAAATTTAATGCTGAATTTAATTATAATTTTAGTCCTAAGACGGTCTTGCCTTTATGAGAGCCGCATCAGAGTTCAGAGAACAAATAGCCTAATTATTTAATTTAGAAATGTTTTAGAAGCTTTAAAAATCCATTTAACGAAGTACTTAATTCTAGGAGAGTATGTTGTTATTAACAGAGAGAGAACAAATATTTAATAGACTTAACTTGCCCCGATTTTGCAAGTAGTGGATGAAATAAACTAAAGTATGCAGAAAGATTAGAGTATGAATTTTAATAAACTATTAAAGTGATTGACGTTCTAACAAAAATTTACTACTTGCAAAATTACAAAACCCTACCAGTTATCGATTTTTTGATACTTTGGTGCACCTATTTTAATTTAAAAATTTAGGTTTAGGATTCGGCAATAAACTAGTGCAGTAATGTTCATACATCCGTCCTAATATATTAATTTGGCGTAAGATTATAATAATGGAAATCAGATTTTTGTATCTGTATATATATATGAAAGAATTATCATCGTCGCTGATGTAAAACGATAGAATCGAATTCGTAAAATACGAAATTTTTATGATTTATTTCGCAATGTTGTGACTTTCGAATATTTAATACTAATTTATAACACTAAGATTGTAAATCTTTGGTCCTCCAAATAAAGTGTTACGTAATATATGCTTTATGAAACAAATTTTAGATCTAGTTTGCGATTATGGATATTTATTATCTGAGTTGTCACTCATTATAATCATTTTAAAAATTCTGGATTTATTATTAGGAATTCAAAACGTCAAATAACTTATCTGACGAGTTTATTAAACCCAAATGTGAACTTCTTAAGCTAATTATTCCAATTTCAGGGTGGCTAATAAATTAATTTTGAAACAAATACTTACATTTTTTAGTAAAAATATCAATTGATTATAAAAAATGGAATAGCTAAACTTTAAGTTGAAAAAATTCATTAAAAAAACAACACATTTTCAACAAAATAGTTCAATTCTCAATCAAAGTGATGAATTTTAAAATAAAACTATGAACCTTAATCTGGAAAAATTGAATTTTAAACCACAAAGATGAATGTACAACTAAACTGATGAATATTTAACTGGAACACTTGAGTTTTCAACCAAAAAGATGCATTTGTAAACAAGATTAATTTTTTAATAAAAAGATTAATTTTCTAACAAAAATACAATTTCTTTACAAAGTAATGGAATTTTTAACTAAAAAAATGATTTTCAATCGCAAATAGAATAATAGCATTTTTAGTTAAAACATTAATTTTAAACCAAACATAAGAGTTTTCAACTAAAACCATAAATATTCAACTGAAATAGTAGAATTTTAAAACTAAACAAAAATTAATTTGTACTCAAAAAGATCTATTGTCAACCAAAACTTAAATCATTTCATTTTAAATTTAAAAAAATTAATGTTCGACCAAACAGATGAATTTTCAAGTAAAACTATAGAATATTCAATATGAATAAGTTAAATTTTCAGTTTAAAAAAAAATACCTTTCACACACAAAAATTACTAAAAAAAAACATTTTTAAACAAAGCGAGATATTTTTAAATAAAGTTGTTAATATTTAAATGAAATATTTAAATTTTAAGCCACAAGATTAATTTTTAGTCAAAAAATGAATGAAACACTTTTTACAAATATTGCTGTATCTCCTAAAATTATCGAATTGGAACAAATTTGTTTTTGAAACAAACAATGCATACACATGGACTATTAGAATAAGCTTTTTTTCCTTCGTAACAAAAATTTCCAAAGACAAACATTGTTTATTTGAACAACACCTAATAGTTTCAAAAACAAATTTGTTTTAATGTCGATAATTTTAGGAAAAACTTTAAGAAAAAGCTTAGATACAGACAAATGCAGAAAAAGTTTTTTAAAAAATTCTAATAATTGAGAACAAGAAAATAAGTATTATCAGTTTCTTTAGTTTTAAATATTTCTAATCTATTTAAAACGTCTAAAATTCCTAATTGAATTTTTATTCAAATGTTGACAAACCATTCAAAATGCCTGATTATCTTCTAAATTTTCCCAGAAATTAAAAAAAATTTGGTTGATTCTCTTGAAACCGTTCGAAATTCTTTTAAAGCTTTTGAAGTTTAGTTTTAAAATCTTCAAAAATCTAAATTTCTAAAAATCTTCAAAAATCTAAATTTCTAAAAATCTTTGAAAGCTCTATTTTTTATTTTATTTTTTAATTTTATCAAATTAAAACATTTTTCTTGAAAGTCTTCTACACTCTTTTCCGAAATTTGTTAAATATTTATTTAAAGTTATTTTTTCGAAATAAAAAATCATTAAAAATTTTTACACGTGTATTAAGAAATTTTTTTTCTAATCTTGCCACACCATATAGTCTAGAACTTAATAATCTTCATAAATTATTCAAATTTTTCTGGACTTTTTTTTAATTCTGCAAAATTAAACAAATTGCCTTAAAATCTTTCGAATTCTTCCTCGAAATTTTTTCGAAATAAAAAATTATTTTTATTTTTATTAGGAACCTACATTTTTTTCATTTTCGTGAAACCTAACATAATTCTTAGAAATTTAAAAAATATTTAAATTAAATTTAGAACTTGAAATGATTTCGGATAATTTAAACGAAGTGTGTGTACCGACAAAATTTGGCTATTCATACCGAAATTTTGGTGCAAATACCCACAGCCGAATTAAAAAAAAAAGTTTTTAAGAATTGTAAAAGACTTCTAAAGAATAAAAATATTTTCTTAAGACTTTTAGAAAAATTGAAAATAATTTTTTATTTTGAAAAATTATTGTAGCATAAAGTTTAAAAAGATTTTAAGAGATTTCAAAAATTATAAAAGCACCTTGAAGATTTTTTTTCATTCGTAGGATTTTCCAAAAATTGTAGGAAAAATCGATTAATTTAAAAATATATTTAGAAGTTCTCAAAAATATGTTAACACACTTCGTTTGAATTACTTGAAATCATTTCAAGTTTTTAATTAATTTTGAATCTTTTGAAAACTTCTAGATATTTCTTAAAAATACTCAAAACTTTCTACCAAAAATAAGTGTTCAATTTTTATTTATATTTTCAGATTTATCAATTTCACTAACAAATGAAATATTTCTTAACTACAACAATTTAAAATGTTTTCTTTTAAATACTTGGTTTCAATTTACTCATATTAAATGAAAAATGAAATATTGCTTAATATTAAATACTTTTTCTTTTTCGAAATTAAAAAATATCAAATTAAATAGGTTAACAATTGAATAATTTAGACTTAAACAATACTTTAGATTTAATAAAAATCTTTAATTAGCACTATATTATTATGGATTTTTTTTTTAAGTAGAAAATATTTTATAAAGTTTCAAACGCACGTTAACATTTTTAATGGCTAAACAAATTAATAGAAATAATATATGTATTAATAAGTTTATTTATTGAACTTAATATAAAAAATATATAAAGGAAGGCCTACAATTTTAAATTAAAAATATTTTATTGATAAATCATTAAAATTTTTATTTAAAAATAAAATTATCGGAATAAATGATGTATTAATATCAAATCTTATTAAGATTTTCGAATTAAAACAGTTACAATCTGGAAATTCTCCAATTTTGAACGGATCTAGAATCGTTTTAGCAAATCAATTATTATACAGATTTTTATATTGAAAGTAAAGCTCCATTAAAAAAATGTATTTATTTATATTTACAGTTGATAAAATAAAACTGTTTTTTATCAAAAAATTTCAACTTCAAATGCTTTTAATTTTTAATTATTTAAATCTTTAAGACTGCACTTTAATTATTTAATAACTGTTGAACTCGAATTTGGACAAATTTTTCTTATGAAAATTCCTAAAATTCCCAGTCAAGAAATAAATTTACTGTCATTTTCCGGTTTTTCCCGGTCCCAGAAAATTCTCGGTCATTTCCCGGTCCAGCAGCCATCCTGATTTTCCTAGGAATCTTAAGAAAATGTTTTTTTGTTCTTTTGAAGCCTTTCACAATTCTGAAATAGTTTCTACATTTTTTGTTCGAAATCTGAAAAATCTATATTTTGTTTTAAATTAGGCCGTGTACTATTTGCACCCAAATTTAGGTAAGAATAGATGGATTTTGTTAGTGTACGTAGACACGTTGTTTAAATTATTTTAAAACATTAACATTTTTTAATTAATTTAGAATCTTTGCAGAGCTTCTAAATATCTCTTCAAATTACTCGATTTTTTTCGAGGTATTATAGATGTTTAATATTTATTTTACATCAAAATTCAACAATATTACTTCTAAATTAAATTTTTTCAAACAGAACAATTAAAATTGTAACTTTCAATGTTTAGTTTATTTGTTTTGTTTTGAATATTTGATTTATAATTACTGATTTTACATGAACAATCAAATATGTCTAAACAATAAGCAATTGTTACTTTTCTTAATTACAAAAATTCAAATTTTAGACTAAAAAAATATTTTTAATTTGATGAAAGTCTTTAGTTATAAATATATTATTTTAAAGTTATTTTAAAATTGAAAGTAGTTTATAAAGTTTCAATCGGCTGTTTACATTTGTTTAAATACCCTAAGAATTCCAATTGAAACAATTTAATTTTCAACGTTAAGGTAGCAATTGAATTTTTTCTGACCATCGCTTCTTACCAATTTTTGAAAAATAATGGCATTTTAACAAATGATTTCTTATTTTTCCGGGAAAACATTCTCTACAACTCTACTATTTCCAATTTTAAAAGTAAATTTTTTTATGGCTAAAATCGTTAGAACCAATTTTTTGTAAGAAAACATTTTTCAAACAATTATATTTTAAGATTATTTAGCGAAAGTCAGAAAAAATTCAATTGCAAAAAACATGGTTATAATTAATGTCTTTTGTGTGCACGACAACTACCTTAAAATCTGGAAATGCTTACATTTTGAAGTGATTCCAAATCGTCTTGTAAAATCAATTATTATTCACTTGTTAATCCTAAATTTATAGTTCAATGTCAAAAATCATTATAATTTATATACACTTTTGATCAACTAAAAAGGTTTATTATCAAAAATTTTCGATTTCAAACGCCAGTGATTTCTAATTTTTTAAGTTTTAAAAATTGTATTTTAAAATTTTTAGAATGAAAAATGTACGCTTAAAAATTAACATAAAAAATGGAAAATCAGGGTAGCCGTTTTAATCGACGAAATAAATTCCTGGTTTTTTTCCGGTTCGCAAACATTTTTCACAGTCAATGAAATTTAAAAAATGGAACAGCTAGGAACATTAAATATTACAAAATTGAAAAGTTTTTAACTGAACACTTCTTAAATTAAAAATTCAATTATTTTCCTTTTAAATAGTTTAAACATCATTGGAAAGCTTCAAAATTTATTTCGACATCTTGGAAAATCTAGAAGTTATTTTAAATTTAAAATTATTTTGGCAATTTTTTCAGAACTTCTAAATAAATTTTTTCCACAATGTTCAGAAAATCCTGCAAATTTTAAAAAATTTCTTTACGATTTGGATGCATAAATAACAATTGAACATTTATTATTTGTAGGCGAAATTTGAGTAATTTTAAGAGATATGTAAACGTTTTGAAACGATTCAAACTTGAAATGATAGTCTAATATAAAACAAAATCTAGATTTTCGCAGATTTTAAACAAAAAATTAGATTTTTTTCAAGAATTGACAAAGGTTTCAAATGAATAAAAACATTTTCTTAAAATTCCTGGGAAACTAAAAAATAATTTTTCCTTCTGAAAAATTATTTTAAGAGAATATTTAAAAGTTTGTCAAACATTTAAACAAAATTTTCAAAAAAGATTCGAGAAGATTTTAAGGAAACTTTCTAAAATTTTCATGATAATTTTTAATCTTTATAAAACTCCTAAATATCTCTTAGAATTACTCAAATTTTTTCTACAAATGTTCATTTGTAAATTATAGATCAAAATAAAAAAATTTCACTTACAAATTAAACATTTTTCAAATACAACAATTAAAATTGTAACGTTCAAAGTTTAATGATTCCAGGCTTTCTATGTCAAACAATTCAGTTAAAGATTCTTTATTTTTAAATATTTGGTTTCAATTTACTTGTCTGAAATAAAAAATCAAATATTGCTAAATATTTAATAATTAATCTTTTTTTAAATTAAAAACTTCGAATTGAATGGGTTAAAAATAGAATATTTTCACCTGAAACAATATTGAAACCTTTAAAAAAATCCTTTAATTAAAAATATATTTTTATGAAGTTATTTTCAAGTTGAAAGTAGTTTATAAACTTTCAGTCACACGTTCACATTTGTTTAATGACTAAGACTTTCAAATTGAAACCGTTAAAGTTTTAACATTAAAATCTGAAAATTCGTAAATTTTTAACTTTAGATAAATTAAAAAATTTATTTATTTATTAAGTAAAAATGTTTTTTATCAAAAATTTTCAACATCAAAGGCTTTTATTTTTTGTTCGTTCAAGTCTTTAATTAAAGCATTTAAAAATTCTTTAAAGTAAAAATGTAAGCTTAAAAATAAAAATTTCAAATGACCAATTTTTAAAGTAAACAAATTTTGAATTACGGATTGTAAACTAAATAATAGCATAATTGAAAAACATAACAATTTAACTAATTACTTAAAAACTGTTAAAATCGAACGTGGACAGATTTTTCTTCTACAAATTTGTAAAATTCCCAGTTAAAAATTCACTGTCATTTCCCGGTCCAGCGGCCAAACCAGAAAATTTGTAAGTGAAATATTTTCGAATTACGCACTGTAAGCTGAATAATGTCCTAATTGAAAAGGATAAAAATTCAACTGATTATTTAGAAAACTGTTAAAATAAAACTTCGTAATAATTTTTTTCTACATACTTGTAAAATTCCCGGTCAAAAAAGAAATTAACTGTCATTCACCGGTTTCCCGGCCCAGCAGCCACCTTGTTATTTCTAAAATTTAAAAACTGATAGGCTTGGATCTTGTATGAAAAAATTAATTCATATAAAAGAATTGAAGCAAATAAAAAACCACGATTATTTAATGCAAGAAATGAAAACTGAAATGTGAAGAAAAATGTTTAAAGATCAACTGGGATTGAATTCAATATTGTGCCTTTACATTAAATTTATTTAAAATAATTTAATTAAATGTCTATTTTTTTTTGGTAAGTTCAGTATATTTAGTACAATAACGTACTATCTTTTCTAAAAATATTCTCGATTCGTGAAAAAGCGGCAGCGAGTTTTTTTTTTATAGTATAGAGATTATGTTTAGAAATGAGAGAGCAAACTGGTAATAAAAGGAGTATTTATTAGTCCTGAGGTCACGTTGTAAAATACAACTTGTTCAGATCAAGAAACAGAAAAGTTAGATAATTTCGATCTTTCGCAGTCTGCATGATGCAAATTTCATCTCTGGTTCTTGAAATTAATTAAAAATATCTTACATCACGAAGATACTTCGTATGAAGTACAAATTCTTTACGAAGGTTAAACGTAATTCTAATATATTCATAAAAATAAGGTAAATCACATGCTCACGTATTCTTGGTACAAAAATAAAGGCATCTACCCATTCATTCTAGCTCAGGGATTTTCGGTTTTTTCTACAGTCTGTGTTTCCGCCTGAGTGTAAAATTGCTCGCCGAACCACTCACGATGCATTTCCAAGTAACTGAAATAGAAAATAAATATTTTAATTCAGTCTTGAATTTAAATTAAATTAAAAACTTTTCAAATTGAATTTTTAGGACTTGAATTATAAGTTTTGGAAAATTTGGATACGTTTAAAATTAAAAAAGTTAGGAGACTTACCTTAGAATCATATCTAAATACTTCAGTACCACTTTCAACTTTTTGTCTGGTATATCCGAGTTTTGTAGTAATTCTGGCAATTTAACTAAAACCAGAAAAAAAATGGTAGCAATGACAATGATTACATATTTTTTTGTAATTAATTAATTTTGATAAAACAAGGTGTCTGCTCAAATCCTGGTAAAAACATTCCTGCCAAATTCGAGATTTTTTCGAAGTATCTCTAGCTTTTTCAAGGTGTAATTTTTCACAGTCATTCATAATTTTTTTCTTCAGTTTTTATAGGTTTAATTTAGAAAGCTTTGACAAATTACATTACAAGATATTCTAAAATATATTAGCATCATCGATTAGTTAAATAATTAGATAATACTGAAATGATTATTAATAATTGCTTGAATTTGTCTCTAAAGTCCATCAATTTGAATAATAACTTAAATCCCTTCAAATGTTTAACTTTTCAAGTAGAAATATTTTATTTTCAACAAGATAGATCCACTTTCAACCAAATAGTTGAATTTTTAACTTTTAAAGATCAGCTTTCAGCTGATCAAAAAAATGTCAATCAGAGTGATGAATTTTTAACTGGAATGGATTAATTTTAAAGAAAAGAAAACGTTCAACTAAAGAGATGAATTTCCAACTAAAATTATGGAATATTCAATTCAAATAGTTGTATTTTCATTAAAAAAAAAAAAAAGATTTTCAAACAAAGTGATGAATTTTCCATTAAAATTATGAATATTTTACGAGAATAAGTTAATTTTCAATCAAGCAGTTCAACTTCTACCAAATTAAATGAATTTTCAACTGAACAGTTAAATTTTCAGTAAAAAAAAATAATAATTTTCAACAAAATAGCTCTGGTTTCAACCAAAGAGATGAATTTCTAACTAAAATGATGGAATATTGAATTGAAACTAAAATAATGGAATGTTCAATCGAGAAGTTTGACTTCGCCAAAGAAGAAGAATTTTCAACTAAATAATATAATTTTTTAACCAAACATTTAATAGTTCAATTTTTAGTTTAAACAATGAATTTTCAAAAAAGTGATGAATTCTTAATTTAAATTATGGAACATTCAACTGGGAAATAGTTAAGTTTTCACTAAATAAAAAATAATTTTTAACAAAATAGCTCCTTTTTCAACCAAAGAGATGAATTTTCAATTAAAATTATGAAATATTCAATCGAAATGGATATATTTTCAGTTTAAAAATAATCATTTCCAACACACAAAAAAACTAATTTTCACAAATAAAGTTACATTTGCAAAGAAAATGATGAATTTTTGAACTAAAATTAAGAATCTTTAACTAGAATAATTGAATTTTCAATTGTGAAGTTTGACTTCGCCAAAGAAGATGAATTTTCAACTAAACAATATAATTTTTAACCAAAAATTGAATATTTCTATTTTTAGTTTAAAAAATGGATTTTTAATCAAAGTGATGGATTCTCAATTTAAATCATCTAATATTCAACTGGAATTTTCAGTTAAAAAAATTAATTAATATTCAAACAAAACAAAAACTTTTAACAAAAGTTAAAATTTCAACAGAAATAGTTACATTTTCATTAAATAAAAAATAATTTTTAACAAAATAGCTCCTTTTTCAACCAAAGAGATGAAGTTTCAATTAAAATTATGGAACATTCAATCGAAATGGTTATATTTTCAGTTTAAAATAATGATTTTCAACATTAAAAAAAACTAATTTTCAACTAAATAATATAATTTTTTTAACCAATAATTGGATAGTTCAATTTTTAGTTTAAAAAATAGATTTTCAAAAAAATGATGAATTCTTAATTTAATTTATGGAATACTCAACTGGAATAATTACATTTTCAGTTTAAAAAATTCATTAATTTTCAACAAAAAAAAAAAAACTTTTAACAAAATTTTAACTGAAATACTTAAATTATGAGTAAATGAAATATAATTTTCAATAAAATAGCTTCTTTTTCAACCCGAGATGAATTTTCAATTAAAATAATTAATCTTCAACAAAAAAGTTAAATTTTAACAAAATATGAATTCTAAACGAACAATGTAGTAGTTAATGCTCCAACCATAATTTTGAAATTTGTAATAAAAAACAGTTGAATTCAATAAAATAAAAAAGACAACTTTCTAACATGAGTTGAATTTTCAAGTAAGAAAGATTTTTTAATCGAGACAGAGAAAGATTTTTAAACGAACTTTTGAATTTTCAAGCAAAAAGATGAATTTTTAACCAGACTTGAATTTACAACTAAGAGCGATACATTTTTTAACCAAAAATATAATAGTTCAACTTGAGTTAACAAAATTAACATAAAAAACAAAAACGAATTTTCACGAAATAGTTAAATATATTAACATAAAACTACTTTTACAATCTTTTCCAAGTTTTCAAGGTCAAGAAATCAAAATTTTCCAGGACTCCTTTTTTACATCTAATAATGAAATAAACGCTTGTCATACATGTCAAAAATGAGACATTTTATTTTTTATTGGCCAACAATTTCTAAATAAAGCCGAATCGTAAATAAACAAATTGTTAATTTTTTGCGAACACGAGTCGTCTTTCTGAAATCTGTAGGAATATTTTTAAATCTTTGTAAGTCTTTAAATCATTGAAATCTTTGTGAAATCTTTTGAAGGCTTTGTGATGTGTTAAAAACCTTAGTGAAAACTTGAAATTTCGGTGAAATCTATGAGAAATATTTTTGAATTTTTCCAAGCTTTTGTGAAATCTTTAAAATTCTTGAAATATTTTTTAAAATCTTTTTGAACTCTTTCTTTAATCTTTCTTTGCGAAATCTTTTGTGTTTGTTTAAAATCATTGAAGTCTTTTGAAATCTTCTTAAATGCGTTGGAACCTTTTGAAATCGCTGAAAATATTTGAAATGTTTTGAAATTCTTGAAATCTTTTGAAATCCTTATGAATTCTTTAAGGAAATTGTGAAATATTGTCTAAGCCTTTTGAATTCGTTTAAAATCACTGGAATATTTGAAATATTTGTAAAATCTTTGTGAAATTAGTTGTAATCATTTAAAATCACTGGGATATTTGAAATCTGCCAAATGTTTTGAAATCTTATAAAAAAGTTTGATATTGTTTAGAATATTTGAAATGTTTTTAAATCTTTGAAATCTGTTGTACTGTACCCTTTTTGAAATCGTTTAAGTCGTTTGAAATTAATAAAATTTTTTCAAATCTTCTCAAATTTATTGAAACCTTTTGAATTCATTAAAAATGTTTTAAATGTTTTGAAATCTTTGAAATCTGGTATACTGTACCCTAGTCGGAATCTTTGAAATTCCTGAAATTTTTTGAAATCCTTAAGAATTCTTAAAAATGTTTCGAGAAATCTTTCGGAAATCTAAAATGTCAAACATTTTAACATTGATTAAAATCTTGGAAATGGTTTGATATCCTTGAAATCTGGTAAAATTTTTAAATATATCTCCTAAAAAATGTTGAAATTGTTTAAAATCTTTTAAATGTTTTGAAATATTAGGAATGTGGTTTAATATACCCTTTTTAAAATCTTTAAACTCTTTTGTAAGTTTTAAAATCTTTGTGAAATGTTCGAAATCTTTGGAGAACTTTTGTGAAAACTTTTTAATCTAGTGTACACGCCTTTTTTGAATATTTGAATCCTTGAAATATTTTGAAATGTTTATCAAATCTTTCTTGAATCTTTTCTTGCAAAATCTTTTGTATTCGTTGAAGTCATTGAATTATTTGAAATATTTTGAAATCATCTAAAATGTTTTAAAACCTCTTGAAATCGTTTCAAAGTTTTGAAATCGTTTTGATTTTTGAAATCCCTTTCTCAAATCTTTTAAATCCTTTAAATCTTTAAAGTTTTAAAATATTTGTGAAATCGCTGTGAAATCTTTATTGAAATCTGGCGTGCGCGACTTTTTTAAATCGTTAACATCCCTGAAATCTTTATGAAATGTAAAAGATTTTTAAAATATTTTGAAATCTCAAGAAATATTTTGTAACCTTTTGAAATCTGTTTGTAAACTCAAAAACTGATTGGCCAACCCCTCGAAAAATCAGGTATATGGCCATGGCTTATTCTAATTCTGAAACTGAATTAACATCGAAAATCTAAACTAATAATTTTTATAATTTCTAAGTAGAACACCTCAACAAAAAGTGCCTTGAAATATCTTTATTTGTTCTATAATAAACAAAATATCAATTATATTTGGACGAATAAAAATAATTTAAGCCACAAGATTTTTTCTAAACGAGATGTTTCCTTCATAATAGGCTAAAAGATTTAAATTACTCTTCGCATTTCGATAAAATTACTGTTTTAAAAGAAAAAAGACAAAAAAAGAATAATTAAAGTTCAAGGTTTTCGTGAAAATATCAAGGAGATTTCCAGGGTTTCAAGGTTTTCAAGGTCACTAGACACCCTGAAAAGCTTTAACTTATCAAATGTATCTTACCGAAGAGCCGAACAAAGTGAACAGCGCCGTAATAGAGGCAGGGATTGCGCGTGCCATCGTGTTTCAACGATTCTGGTAATAACCTCCACGCCTTGGAATCTTGGAGTAAAGTGCTGACGTGGGCGGGAATAATCGCAGGCACCCTTAAAGTAACTCCTCTTGGGCTAGAACAACGTGAACTTGTGCTTGCCATGCTGCTGAAAGAAAAAGATCATCAGTAATTAAAAATATTCGACAGCCAATAAAATTGAAACTAAATTGAGATTTCGCACTCATTCGACCAATTCTTCTCTTTTTATTTTTCCACGTTGAAAGTTAATTCATTTTTATTGAAAAATTTACTGATCGAATCCATTTCAAATCAGACAGGGCCCTACACTTGAAATCGTAGAATCTCTCGGCGACGAAATGTTTTTTCTTTTAGAGTGATAGGTAATTTTCCGATTTGAATTTTTTTTTAAAGTTAAGCGTATTTTAATGTTGTGATTGAGATATTTATTATTTTCTTTTTGATTCTAATAGCGTTTAAGTAGCGTTTTTTCTTTCAAAATCTGCCGGCAAATTGAAAAAAGATTTAAAATTAACAAAACGGGTTGTTCAACTTTCAACTAGATAGTTGAAGTTTCACCCAATAAAGATAAATTTGCAATGAAGAATACAATAGTTGATACTTCAGCGAAAAAATATTTCAATTTTAAATTAAAAACAGAATTCACCCAAAAAAAAGGTTGTTTTGTTTTTAAACAAAATACATGAATTAAAAAAAAAAAGTATTTTTAACAAAGTTGTTGAAGCAGATTAATTTTTAACCGAAAGAGATGAATTATCAAATCAAAAATTCAAGTTTTTAAGTAAGAAAGATTTTTTAGTCAAGAAAGAAAAAAATTAATCAAATTGTGAAATTTTCAAACCATAAAGGCGAATTTCCAGCAAAATAATAAAATTTTAAACAAAACAGCAAAACAGTTAACTGTTTTGTTAAAAAAAAATTATTTTTTTTTTAGTTGAAAATTAATTTTCGTAACTTTATTAACGGGTTGAAAATTTGATTATTTTGTTGAATATTCGCCTTTATGGTTTAAAAACTACACAATTTGTTTTTTTTTCTTTCTTGGCTAAAAAATCTTTCTTACTTGAAAACTTGAATTTTTGGTTTGATAATTCATCTTTTTCGGTTAAAAATTAATCTGTATATGATCGGATTCAACAATTTTGTTAAAAATACTTTTTTTTTAATTCATGTATTTTGTTTAAAAAAACTACTTTTTTTGGTGAATTCTACTATTTTTTATTTAAAATTGAAATATTTTTTTCACTTAAGTATCAACTATTTTATTTTTCATTGAGAATTTATCTTCCACCTAAAAAAAAAGAATTTTCAACAAAACTGTTTTGTAAAAAAAAATTTTTTTTTTTAGTTGAAAATTAATTTTCGTAATTTTATTAATGGGTTAATAATTTGATTATTTGGTTGGAAATTCTTCTTTTTGGCTTGAAAATTCATCTCTTTCGGTTGAAAATTAATCTGTTTTGAGTTCAGATTCAACAACTTAGTTAAAAATACTTTTTTTTTCAATTCATGTATTTTGTTTAAAAAAAAACTTTTTTGGGTGAATTCTACTATTTTTTATTTTTAATTGAAATACTTGTTTCATTTATGTATCAACTATTGTATTTTTCAAGGAGAATTTATCTTCAACTTAAAAAGAAAGAATTTTCAAGAATTCAGTTAACTGTTTTGCTCAAATTTCTTTTTTAGTTGAAAATTAATTTTTGTAATTTCGCTTGAAAATTCATCTCTTTCGGTTGAAAATTAATCTGTTTCGAGTGGGAATTCAACGGCTTTCTTGAAATTCGTCTTTTTTGATTGAATTCAAATGTTTTTTCTTTAAAACTGACATTTTCTTGTTGTTGAAAATTCATATAATTTATTAAAAAATTGTTTTTTTTTTGTGAATTCTACTAATTTGAATTCAAAATTAAAATATTTTTTTGATTGAATTATCAACTTGGTTAAAATACTTTTTTAAACATTGATTTTTTTATAGTTCATCTCTGTTTGAAAATTATGTTTTTGTAAATGTAATTTCACTATTCAATTTTAGGATGAAAATTGATCCTATTAACTTAAAAATTTGATTTGGTTGAAAATTCTTATAATTTTTAAATTCAATTGTTTCTTTTTGAAAAATCGCCTATTTGGTTCCAAATTTTAACAGTTTGTCTTTTGTTGAAAATGAGTTTTTCTTTGTTCAAAATTCTTATCTTGCTGTTGACAATTTAACTGTTTTATAGAAAATTCGTCTTTTTGGCTAACAATTTTATCGATTAAAAAAAATTCAATTCTTTGTTTAAAAATTAACTTTTTGATTGAAAAATCAACTATTTAGTATAAAAGTAGCATTTTTGGCTTGAAAGTTCAAAAATTTAATATAAATTTTAACTATTTAGTTGAAAATTATCTTTTTTGTTGCAAATTAATACTTTTTCTGATTCGGAGGTTCAATTCTATAGAAAATGAATATTTTTCGTGTAAAAATTTAACTTTTTTGTAAAAAATTCATCTTTTTGTCTTGAACAATCATCATTTTTGTTGAAAATTGGCCTTTTTGGTTTGAAAACTTATCCTTGTAGTTTAAAAATTCAACTATTATGTTGAAAATTTACTTTTTCTGTTGAAAATATGAAGCTAGTTTGTTGAAAACACAATATATTTCGACAATGAAACCTTATAAATAGATGCCTACATTAATTTTATTAAATAAATGTATTCCTCTATTATTTCCCTATTTTCGTGAAAGATCACCATATTTTTCCCTGTTTTAAGAACATTTTAATTTCTGAATTATGTAAATTAGATCAAATAAACCAAAATACATTAAATTAAAATTTAAAAAAGTCAGCAAGTAAGCGGTTTATTTTTGATAAATATTACCTTGACAGATTTCCTTGATCCAGTTTGGACTCTTCATGGCTTCTTAATAGTCGAGAATCGTCTACAGAACTGACTCTACAAGATCGCAATTTGCGTTTTATTTGAGACACAGGTTTATTCGAATTTTCTAAGTCTTGATCTTGTTCCTGAAAAGGTGGCAAATGAGCGTATTCTGTATCTTCTATTTCCTCCTTGACTGCCACCTCTGAAACCCTGACAATGAATTATTTCAAAAAATAAATAAGAAAAGAAAATAGGTATGGGATTTAAATATTTCTTGAAGAAACTTGTCATTTCAAAATTTGCATACTAACTCGATTGGTTCCTCTTTAATTTGGGTCGGTTCCGTGGCTACTATAGTAGCCATTAATGAATCATATTGTTCTCTTTCTTGCCTGTATAATAGAAGATTGTACAATGTAAAATCAAAATATACTCGTAGGCCATCGGCGACTTCTCGACAGAGATTAATGTCTGTGAGAGTTTTTTCCATGATATTGTTGCCCTTGTTTCGTTGCGATTTATCCGGGATACTTTTCAGTTCAGTATCAGTGAAATGTTGCACCCATGATTCCAGAATAAGTGCTACTGTCGGTTGTGCTGGTAAAACAGCCAGCTGAAACGAATAACTTGATTTAGAAAATCAAAATCGGGATTAATAATGACTTCTCATACACATTCAGGGTGGCCGTTTTAATCGACGACATAAATTCCCGGTTTTTCCCCGGTTCGCAAACATTTTTCTTGGTCAATGGTACAAAAAAAATGGAACACTAAAACTAAACAATTTTCCACTTGAAACAATAAAAACTGAGCTGCAAATGAAAGCACTCAAAGTGGAACTGTTAAATTTTGAACTTTTAAAATTGAAATTTAAAAGCTTTTAATTAAAAAATTTTGTATCCAAATGCTCACTAATTTGAGCGTATAAAGCTAAAGGTACTAACATTTTTAAATATCAAAAAATATAAATCCACCTTATCATTTTCAATGCTCTAAATTAAAAAATCAATCAATGAACATTAAAATTTTAAGAATTATATAATTTTAAGGAATTTTAAGCTAGCAACATTAAATATTGAAAAATTTTAACTGAACACTTCTTAAATTAGAGATACAATTATTTTCTTTTTAAATAGTTTAAACATACTTGAAAAGCTTCAAAATTTTATTTCAAAATCTTGAGAAATCTAGAAGTTGTTTTAAATTTTTAATTATTTTGGAAATTTTTACAGAACTTCTAAATATCCATCAAAATTAATTGAATTTTTTCTACAATTTTCAGAAAACCCTGCAAATTTTAGAAAATTTCTTTACAATTTGGATGTATGAATAACAATTAAACATTTCTAATTTCTAGACGAAATTTGAGTAATTTTAAGAGATATATAGACGTTTTGAAAAGATTCAAACCAAATATAAAACTTGAAATGATAGCCTAATATAAAACAAAATGTAGACTTTCGCAGATTTTAAACAAAAAATTAGATTCTTTTCTTCGATTCTACAAAATTTAAAGAAAACTTTTTAAATTTGCATGATCATTTTAAATCTTTATAAAACTCCTAAATATCTCTTAAAATTACTCAAATTTTTTCTACAAATGTCCATTTGTAAATTATACATCAAAATTTTAAAATTTCACTTACAAATGAAGCATTTTTCAAATATAACAATTAAAATTGTAACGTTCAAAGTTTAAAGGCTCTTCGAAATTTTTACGATTCCAGGCTTTCTATGTCAAACAATTCAGTTAAAGATTATTTACTTTTAAATATTTGGTTTAATTTATTTGTCTTAAATAAAAATTCAAACATTGCTGAATATTCAATAATTAATCTTCGTTTTAATTAAAAAGTTTAAATTGAATGGATTAAAAATTGAATATTTTAGACTGAAACAATATTTTTAATTTAATAAAATCCTTTAAGAATATATTATTCTGAAGTTATTTTCAAGTTGAAAATAGTTTCTAAACTTTCAGTCACACGTTCAAATTTGTTTAATGACTTTATTTAATTTATTAAATAAAAATGTTTTTTATCCAAAGTTTTAAACATTAAAGACTTTTATTTTTTGTTTGTTCACGTCTTTAAGAAAGCATTCAAAAATTCCTTAAAATAAAAATGTATGCTTAAAAATAAAAATTTTAAATGGGAAATTTTTTAAGTAAAAAAAATTTAAATTATGCATTGTAAGCGAAATAATAACATAATTGAAAATCATAACAATTCAACTAATTATTTAAAAACTGCTGAAATCGAACGTGGACAGATTTTTCTTCTAAAACTTTGTACAATTTTTAATAAAAAAGTCCAAAAAAAAAAGTTTCCACTTGAAAAAGATATTTTTTTAACCAAAAATGGAATACTTAAATTTCCAGTTAAAACAAATTAATTTTCAGGTAACAAAAATAAATTTAAAAAAATTCAACAACATAGTTAAATTTACAAACCAAAGCGCTGAATTTTAAACTAAAATTATGAATATTTTACTGGAATAAATGATTTGCACAAAAGACAAACTTTCAACCAAGAAGTTTGAATTTAAAATATAATTTTTCAACTAAAAATGGAATAAATCAATTTTTAGCTTAAAAATAAATATTCCGAGATGAAATCTTAACTAAAATGATGAAATATTCATCTGAAATCATTACTTTTTCAGTTTTTTCCTATCAAATATATGAGTTTTCAAGTAAAAAAGATCCATTTTCATGGAAAATATGAATAGAAAAATTATCAGTTAAAAAATTTTCAACAAAATAAAGGGAAATTATTAAACATAATATTATTTAATTTTCGACCAAAGTGGTAAACATTCAAATAAAAATATGAATCTTCTACTGCAATAGTGGAATTTCACACCAAAAGGAATAATTTTCTACCAAAAAGATTCTTTTTTGACCAAAAAAAGACGAATTTTCTACCAAACACGTTAATTTTCAAGGAAAAAAGGATAGATGTTCCACCAAAATATAAATTTTTAACTTGAAGAGGTCAATTTTCTATCAAATAGTTGCACTTTTAATTAAAAAATATCAATTAAACGATATAGTCGAATCTTCAACTAAAAAATATGAAATTTATATTAAAAATGAAATAGTTAAATTTTTAATTGAAAAAAAATAATTTTCCACATAAAAAAATTAATTTCCAACCAAATACATTAATTTCAACTAAAAATATACATTTTTAACAATAACAAAACGATTTTTGAACTAAAATGATGAATCAATAAACAAACAAAGTTTTAACGACAAATGTAATATATAGTAGATATTTCATCCAGAGACGAATTTTCTACAAAATAGTCGAAAATCCTCCATCAAAAAAGATTATTTTTCAAACAAACAGTTGCATTTTAAGCCAAAAAATCAACTGTCCACCAAAACAGATGAATTTTCAAACCAAAAAGATGAATTTTTAACAAAAACAGATTTTTCAGTCAATAAAGAAAAAAATTCCATACAAAATTTGGCATTTTCATGCTCAGATCACGAATTTTCTACAAAACAATCGAATTTTCAACAAAAAAGAATCACATTTTTGTTTTTCACAATACTGTTTGAATTCACAAAAAATAAATGCGTTATAAAAATGATAATTAGAATTTCCGGAAGTCCCATGCAGTTTATGACATTTTCCATTAGAAAAAAATACGCTTTCGTAAATTTTATTAAAAATCGTCAATATTAGATGCAAAAAAGACCCATAATATTTACAAAATTGGGTTTCACGAGTTTTTGCAGTTTTTCCCGAATTTTTCATCTTTTTGCAACTTGTCAGTTAGAGTTGTGTGATACGCAATTCAAATGAGCCAACATAATTGTTTAAACAATTTATTATTATTTTTAATCATATTCACTTTGAATAATTCTATAAAATTGCGTTTTTTTCGAAATTTTCAACTTTCTGTACACTTTTCATTTAAAAACGTAATCAATAACTTGTATCAGATATTTTCTAAACAGTTGACATTTCTAAGAAATGTTTAACTTTGCTTTGACTTTTTAGTCATGAAAAATATAAATATAAATGAGAGAATCATTTTTTAAACATTTTTTCGACTTTTTCTTTTTTGTGAATATATTTTTTTGAAATAAAGCAGATATTTGAAATATTGTTTAATTTTTCTATACGATTCACATTATATGTAAACTTTCCTTGAAGTAATTACTAAATCTTTTTGTTTAAATTTATATTAATATTTATTATTTGTTCGTAACTTAAAATTTAAAGAAAGGCTAAAGATTTCAGAAAAAATGATAATTATTTAGCTTAATTCAAAAGAATATTATTAAAAATAATAATAGTTGTTTAAATAACAGTTTGCTAATTTTAATTAATTGTTATCGCACTATAATTCAAAAGTCGAAAACGAACAAAAAACTGCAACTTTCTAGCATGATTCTAAGAAAATACTGTTATAAATAATTATAAATGACTAAAAAAATTATTCCTGTTACATTTAATTGATTTCCTTGCTTTAACTAAAAAGTTTAAAAAATCTGAAGAAACAGCGACTTTTTAACTATATTCGAAGAGAAAATTGCTATAAACAATAACAATTTTTTTAACCAATGTATTTAAAAATCTAATTCTTAATAGAAAATAGTACTTTATGCATTAAAAATAAGTTGTATTAAAAAAATCACTCAAAAAAATGATAATTAGCGCCCAAACTAGGAAAACTCAATTTCACACATTTTCCATTTTTTATTCAAATATGTCTAATTCTGAGAAAAATGTTGCGTATCAACTCGATTCACCTAATATTGATAATTCTAAATAAAATTGACAAAAGCGTCTTTTTTTCTTCATGGGGCTTTCGGAACCTCACATTTTTTTATGAATTTATATTTTTGGAGATTCGAACTAATTTGGGAGAGATTATGAAAATTCGAGAAAAAAAATAAGACCACTAGACACAATCGACTATAAAACTCCATACGATTAAAAATTGTACTTCTCCCTGTAAATTATCTCAAATATAAAAGATAAATTAACCTAAAAATGAAAGAAAGCAAACAAATTTGTCCTTTATGGCAATAAATAGTAAAATAAACAATGACAAATCGTAAAAAAAGATGAAAAAGTTCTTTTTAAAAATACCTTATTTTTGTGCATGATTAGTTCATAATCCTGTTCCAAAATTCGTCGTAGAGTATTTCCGACGTCTAGATCAACGCCAGGTCGAATGCTAGCACCAGATTGACTTCCTTCACAACTATCATCATCGCCTGATTCATCTACGTAATCGGAACTACTCTCGGTCTCTTCTTCTGTGACAGCATCCTGATCCTGTGCATCAGACATGTCTTTTATCTTTACCAACTCCACGACAGGAAATTTAGTCAAATTATTGAGAATTTCATCAGGCACATGCGGAACTTCAGGCAATTTAAAAACTTTAGAATCAGGAATCGTCACAGCCACTTTGGGAACCTTCAAAGCTTGAGAATCAGCAATTCTTTGTCTTTTAATTTTTGCGGCACTCGTTTGCATTTGTCTTTTGTTTAGTTTCAACAAATTTAGTTTAATTTTTTTAGCAACGAAGGCCAACCGGCGTTTCTTCTTTCCCACCAACTTATCACGAACACCTTTTGCAGGAACGCTTTGAGAATGTCTTCTCTTAAGAGCCCCTGGGGTTTTAGATTTCAGATTATTGTTATTCTTCATTATATTATTTTCGATTAACGAACAATGTAGGGGTCACTACTTGAATTTTTATTAAGCTATGAACAGATTTTCTTTATTGAACCGTATTCGTAAAGAAGCTTGGATCTAATCCATAATTTCGACTGAAGTATAACACTGGACTGATAAAGCGTGTTCCGAAAAGTAAACATTGGATCCGTGTGTGCGTGTGTTTATATATTATTGGAAGAATCGGAGATCGAGGAGTGCATTGTGTTTGTTTAATGTCTTCGCCATCTGTGTGGCTGTCTTTCAATTGACCTCTAAGCATTCCTATGAATTCCATGTTAGTTTGGACAGATTTTTTTTGCAATTTTAGATTTTTTTAAGTTTAAGTTTAAAAGACAGATACAATCTTTAAAAAAATTAATATTATTAATTAATTATTTAATCATTTATAATTATAAGGGCACGGTCACACCTCTGCGAGCAGGCGGAAAATATGAAAATTTCCACGGGAATAAAAGAGATAAGGGTACGGGTTCTAATTTTCCCTACTCCTAATACAATTTAATATAAGGCGCATTTTATAAAAAACAGAGTTGTTACAAAGTACCAATTTTGAAATTCCGTAACTTTGCCTACTTTTCTCGGACGAGCTTTTCCTTTTTTCTAACCGTTATAAATTTTTCTTTCAGGATAAATTTTCAACAAAAGAAATTGATGTTCAACTAGTGAGATTAATTTCCTACCAAAAAAGAGAAATTTTCATCAAAATAGTTAGATTTTCAAACAAGGAGATTAATTATTTATCAAAAGAATTTTCAACTGAAAATTATATTCACAGTTAAAAAATTAATTATCAACAGAAAAGTTAAATTTTCAGCCCAAGAAATGAATTTTCAACCAAAAATATGAATTTTTACCAATAAGTTTAACTTAAAAAAAAAGGATCAATTATCAACCTAAAATGAAACAGTTACATATGTTAATAATTAAAAAATTAATTTTTAACCATAAAAATGAAATTTCAACAAAATGGTTCAATTTTGACCCAAGAACTGAGTTGTCAATTCAAAAAATTAATTTTTATCAACAATTTTATTTTTCTACTAAAAAGATTCATTTTTATAATATATTTTAATTTTTAACTAGGAATATTAATTTTTACCAAAAGACGAATTTTCAATCAAATATATGAGTTTGTAACTAAAAAAGAGCGATTTTAAACCCAAAATGGAACAGTTATATTTACAGTTAAAAATGTACATAATTTATAACCATAAAAAATTTATTTTTCGCAACATAGTAAAATTTTCAACCCAAGAAATGAATTGCCAACTAAAAAGGTGAATTTTTCACCAATAAGTATAAATTTCTACCAAAAAATATACCAAAATTTTTAAACAAACGTGGAATATTAAAATTTTCAATTAAAAACAATTAATTATCAAGAACAAATTTTAAACAAAATAGTTACATTTTTAACCAAAGAAATTAATTTTGAACCAAATAGTTGAATTTTCAACCAAAAAGATGAATTTTCAACCATAATGAATAATGTTCTACCCAAAAATATGATTCTCGATCACAAAAGAATAGTTTTCAAATAAACAGTTGCAATTTTAACTAAGAGAGATAAAAATTTTACAAAACAGATTAATTTTTTAACTAAAAAGACGAATTCTCTAACAACAAAGATTTTTCAGTCGATAAAGAAAAAAAAAATTCATCCAAAATGTGGAATATTCATGCCAAAAAGACGATTCTTCTAAAAACAGTTTGATTTTCAACCCGAAAATATAAATTATCAAAGAACCAGTTACATTTTTTACCACAAAGATTGCATTTTTTATAAATTATACTAATAAATTTTTCGAAGTCAACATTTTTATGTAAATAATTGAGTGCAATCTGTACATGTTTATTATTTTAAATACTTTTCAGAACTTCCAATTTTTTAAAGCAGTTCGACGTTTTCCTTTCTTTTGAATGTAATTTTGAATTGTTTAAGAATTATTATTTGTTTAAACTTTTTTTCGCCCGTAAATATTGAAAAGCAATTATTTTTAGCATAAATTATATAGCTGATGAATTTCAAGAACAATAATTTTTGTTTAACACATTTGGAAATTATTTAAATAATTTCTTTCTTCCCAGAAGTTCAAAAATACATTTTTTTAACAATAATGAAGGAACTTTTTTATGTTCACCATATCTCGAAAAGTAAAAGAGCTATGATTATGAAATTTAAACGACTTGTAGTTCTGACTGATATCCAGGACTGATAGGATTTTGAGCTAGATCGACTATTTAGATATAGCTTTTTTATGCGTTTAGATATTTAAAACAAAAATTATCTTTTTTGATAAGAAAATCTTTTTTGATATTCAAAATAAACTGCCGGTCAAAAGTTTCCGGACACCTCTTTTTTTATATCTGATTAAGTTCTCGAATTTCAATTATGCCTGAGCTGAAATTTGTTCTCTTTAAAAGGATGAATGCTATCAAAATTCAGTATAAAATGATCCCAAGAAGAAGACAATTTATATATTTTTTAAGTAGATATTTTAAAATAGTGCAAATTTCAATGATTTCTTAAATTTTTAATAACTTTCGTGAAAATAAATATTTGTAATGTTCTTCGGCGCAAGTTAAAGCTATTTGTCGAAAAATAGCTATAAAATGAGCCTAAGAACATTAAAAAATATGGATTATTACGGAAGTTATTAAAAATTTAAGAAAAAATTGAAATTTACAATATTTTTGCAATATCTACTTTTAAAAAGTATAAATTTCATCTCTGACATAATAGAAATCAAGAGAACTTTATCAGTCATAAAAAAAGAGGTCCCCGGATACTTTTGACCGGAAGTGTACAATAATATATCTAGCGTATTTGTTCGCGTCTTTGAGGCGCATCGATAGACCTATTGTTGAAACTTTTATGACCTAGTAGTACCGAATTATAAAATTAAAAAAAAAATGGTTTATTCTGTTCATACAAGACAAACTTTATTAACACTAGAAATATTACAGTACTGTATCTGACATGCTTGTTCGCGTCTTGGAGACACGTCACATGCACACCTATTGACGAGCCTTCTATGTTCTCGCATAATCTAGCAAGGCCGACTTGTAAATTTGAAAAAATATATTATTTATCTTGTTGGTATCAGAGAAAAATTCTCTCTGTTGATATGAAAAAACTTTTTTAATATTGAGAATACTGAAGTACTGTATCAGACATGTTTGCTCGCGTCTTCGAGACGCATCGATTGCCTAAATTAAGAACATTTCATGACCTACCATAATCTATCAATATTTTTGAAAAACTCTCAATACAATTATTTTCCTGGTTTATAAGAGAATTTTTTTATATTGGGATTATACTAATATTGCCGTTTCATTATAAAAAATTGATTTTATCCCTGCTCTCTTTTATCTTAAAGTTCCGTATTATAATATAATAAGTCCTAGAATTTTTCAAATTATGGTTCCACAATCTATGTTTCTCTCAACTGCTGCGATTATCTCGAAAACTACATATTCAAGCCCTAATATTTAAGTTTCATTAACTTTATTTACATTAGATTTAGGTTTCTCGCCCCCACACCCTTTGAGTTCTTACGTTATCTCCACCTACCATGTACATTAGGGTGGCTCAATAACGCTTTTTTTTTTGTAGAGGATTTCAATTTCAATTCGAAATCCGAAAAAAGAAATCCCGTTTTTTTTCGATTTTAACAGGTGCCGGTTTTGACTTGAAGTTTTCGATGTAAAATGCATGGGGAAGAATAACTTTTTTAAGTTTTTGGAATATTTTTCTCTAACGAAGAATTTCATGTATCAGACATTTAGGAAAATTTAATTTTTCCCCTTAAAATTATTACTATTAGTCTAGTGAAATATTTAATAACATTGGTTCCGTAATAACCGTAATAAAAATTATTAGGGTGGGTCTAGTGGAATATTTATCAGTAATAATTAATTACTGATTAATAATTAATTTAATAATAGTTAATTTATCAGTAAAGTGCAAGTATTAATTTTTAATTTAAAAAAATAAAATTAATCGAACAATATTAATAAATAATCCACTGTAGAAATATTAATAATTTGTAGAAAGAAAAATTATTTAAACAAATTCCATTTGTTTAAATAATAAAAAATTAGGGAACCAATGTTAATAAATATTCCACTAAACCAATAGTAATAATTTAAAAAAACTAATGTTCCAAAAAATTGTTTAAACAAATTCCACTTGTTTAAATAATACAAAATTAAGGAACCAATGTTCATAAATATTCCACTAGACTAATAGTAATAATTTTTAGGCGAAATAACGAATTTTCGAGAGAAAAAGTATATTTTTTAAACAAATTCCATTTGTTTAACTGATTAAAAATGAATTAACCAACGATAATAAACATTCCCCTAGACCAATATTAATAATTTTAAGTAAAAAAATCAACCCGCTTCGCGGGCATATTCTCATAGTGCACTGCGCGCGTGGCTCGTTTCGCTCGCAAGTTTGAGCGCGTCTAGGGCGCGCGGCTGTTGGTTCTCGCGCTTCGCGCTCGATGATGTATTTACCTCGCGGTCCGCGCTCGGTCTTTGTATAATCCTTACACTTGTGCACAGATTTTGTAAAACTAAAAGTCAAAACAGCGACAACAGTAATTTGGCGATAGTGACTTCTTTTTTGTTAAAGCTCATTCGGCTTTAACGAATACATTCTCATCACGCATCTCGTGCTTCGCAATCGAATTTGTATCTCAACTTGTATATCATTTCCATAAATGTATATTATTACAATTCATAACATGCATTGATATTAAAACAGACGTAGTTTCATTGGATCTTTTAAAAAATGCGCATTCTTTAAAAAAGTTTGTTATTAAACATTTTACTGCAACTTCTGCACTGAATTTATTCATTTCCAATTTTATTTTTACGATTTAAACGTAGCACATATGGTGGAAACATCAGCCTTACCTTTTTTCAACTTCTAAATTAAATCCATACCTCAGTGATCTATACAACTTCGATTAACAAGGGTTTGGGGGTTCAGAAGTTCAATCAATCTTTAGCAGCGTTGTTTTAGGTGGGAGTTCATATGATCTCATTTTCACATTCCCGGCCCACAGTGGGGAAAAATGAAATTTTTGGTTCAAAATAACGTACATCCCACAAATATTGAGCGATTTGAACAACAATTTAGAATTAGGTTTTTAATTTTTTATAAATAAACAAACAAATATGACGAACAAATGGCCATTCTTCCTATTTGACGTTCACAGTGCTCGTCAATAACAGGAAAAGTATTGAAATCGCCTAAGTTTCATAAACTAATATTAGCTAAAGATGTTCCAATATTATATATATTATTAAACAACAAACTTTTTTAAATACAAATTATTTGTTGAAAACATGTTTTTTGTGATTTTCCATAATCATACGTTTTTTCTGGTTATATTGTAAGAAATTTTATGAACAAATGCAGTAATCAGGCATTTTTCGATAGAAAAATTCGTTTTTTTCGATGTACATTTTTAAAAAGTCGGAACTTTATGATATTTGCAGAAAAATTCATAATTTGTTTATTAATTTTATGATCTTTTAAACAGATCTAATAATCAAATGCATTATTCGGGCATCTGTCGGTAGAATTATGAATTTGGCTGAAATCATCATGAACTTCCCAATTAAAAAGACTGAAATCGAAAAAAAACGAATTTTTCCGTCCACAGATGTCTGAATAATGCATTTGTTTGTTAAATTTGTTTTTAAAAATCATAAAATGTATCAACTCATCATGAATGTTGCCGAATTGATTATGAAGATCCCAATTAAAAGTCTGATATCAAAACAAAAAAGATTTGTTCCGTCGACAGACGCCTCAATAATGAATTTGTTTTTAAAAATCACAAAATTGATCAAAATATTATGAATTTTGCTGAAATTGTCATGAAGTTCCCAACTGAAAAGTCTGCCATTGAAAAAACCGAATTTTTCTTACGACAAACGCCCTAATAATGCATTTTTTATTAAATTTGTTAAAAAAATCATAAGATTAATGAACAAATGATGAATTTTGCTAAAATTATTATAAATTTCCGAATTGAAAAAAAATTGACATAGAAAAAAAAGAATATTTCTGTCGAAAAATGCCTGATTACTGCATTTGTACATTCAATTTGTTTATAATATAAACAATTGTAATCAGAAGAGAAATTTTTTTACATAATATTATTTCGATTTAAGTTTCTTGCATCATGACTTGAAAAACGTATATTTATGGAAAATCGTAGAAAAATTTTGTTCAACAAATAATTTGTTGATAACAAATTTTTTTGTATATTCTCTACTATTGGAATATCTTTAAATAATGATATTTTATGCAACTTAAGCGATTTCAACCATTATCCTGTTATTGACGAGCACCGGAAACGTCAAATAGAAAAAGGCCATTTTTATGTCATTTTTGTTTATTTATACAAAAATTGAAAACTTTATTCAAAAATCAGACTAGACAACTCTCTTAGAAATCTTATGAGCTTTTCTTCCATTTTTTTGTCGAAATCGATGAAGATTTGTGGACTGTACGTTATTCTGAACCAAACAAGTCATTTTTCTTCCCAGTGTGCGGCACTCCTTTAGGTAAGAAACCAAAAACTCTTTTTTAGAATAATCTTGTTGGGAATTTTGTAAATGCTATAACTCTGGTAAATTTTGGTTTCATAGAAAAAAGTCATTAGGATAAATTGTTCGCCTGTTTGAATACTATGAATATCCGTACAGATAAATTTTTAAATTTTGAAAAAAGTGGTCTAACAAATTTTCAAAATACGCTCACTTTTTGAATTTGTATCCAAAATAGCTGGCTAACGAACTTGACCTTTATTTTAGGACACTAAAAGAGTATACCAAAGGCCAATCCAATCTGTCAATTCTTTCAAAAGTGATCGTGCTACAATCTAAAAATCTACAGGCATACACACAGAGAGACACATTCGTAAAAACCTGTTTTTCGGATTCAGCGGGTCTCAAAACGTTTAGAAGAATTTAAAAATGGCAAATAGTTAAAACTGAAGAATTTTCAATTGTGTTACAGGTCAGTAAAAATTGTGTTACAATTGAAAATTCCGTAATTTTGATGATTTAAATTTTAAATTCCGTCAATTTGGAGGAAATTTAAGAATTTTTATTTATAAACTTAAAAATTTTTTCAATGTAACTCTCGAGGTAAATCTTTAAATTTGAATGGCATTTTCGAGAAAAAATGCAAAATTACACAACTTTAAAATATAAATCTTAAAAATTAAATAATTTTTTATTCAATATTTTCAAAATTCAACAAAAAACATTGAAACTCTTCAAAATTGCAGAAATTTGAATCGTAAATATTTTTAATTAAACAGTTTTTAAATTATTTTAACAAGTTACAATCAAAAATTCTGTTATTTTTGTGATTACCTTTTGAAATTTCTACAATTTCGAAGAGGTCAATTTGAAAACTTGACTTTTGAATTTCAAAATAATCAAAATTTAGGAATTTTGATTTATACATCTTCAAAATTGAACTATTAAAAAATTTTAAACTACATCTTTCTAAATTATATACATATTAAGATTGGTAAATCTTCCATTGTTAATCTTCAAGATAGACTTATTTCTAGAAAATATTCAAAATTTCATGATTTTAAACCTACAAAGATTCAAAATTAAATGAGTTGGTGAATTTTTAATTGCAAGTATCTTTGAAATAGGTAATATCAGAAAGATTCGCAGAATCACTCAAAAAATTGGTTTTAAATTAAAGAAATTGTTTCATTAATATAACATTGTCTTCTTTTATCGAAAAATAATTTCAAAATTAATCATATCATTTTAAATCAAAGAAAAAAAAACAGAATTAAAATAGACAAAAAATGTATATTTTAGCATTCTTTACCACATTTTATATAGAAAAGTACTCAAAGTTTAAAAGAAATATTAAAGATCAACATATTTAAATCAATCTTCGGACAGGTTCATTACGAAAAATATCAGTAATTTCAAGATTTTTCCTTTTTTATAAATTAATTATTTTATTAAGAATCTCAAGTTATCTGTTTCTCTGTTTTAGGCTTTTGTTAAAAAAACATACCATTTCTTGGATTCAAATGAACTATTAATTCAGAAACTTATTTCTTTTAGAAAGAAAAAGAATATTTCAAACAATTTTTTTGTCTCTTTAAAATCATGTACCTGAAGTTCTGAACGTTCAAATAAA
Organism: Belonocnema kinseyi; assembly: GCF_010883055.1. Classification (NCBI taxonomy): domain Eukaryota; kingdom Metazoa; phylum Arthropoda; class Insecta; order Hymenoptera; family Cynipidae; genus Belonocnema; species Belonocnema kinseyi. Next base: position 42,149,191 of record NC_046664.1, read on the forward strand.
TAAAATATATTGTCCCCAATTCTATTTGGTCCAGAAATATTGTTTCTACTAACAAATAAAAATATGCTTCATAAGTTTCATAATATAATTGCATTACTGTCAATGTAATGAGTCAATATTTTTGAACTGTTTATAATTTAGAAAGCAATTAATAACAAAATTCGATCATTTGAACGTTTAGAACTTCAAGCACATCTTAAAATCGAAAAAATTCTGACCTCAGTATCATATTCGTCCTGCTGACCAGAACTTCCATCTTCTGAAGATCCTGTCGTTGCGGAAGTTGCGCGACTTCCGCTACTTCTTGCCTGTCGTTTCGATTCTGTTTCCGATTCAGCCAAGCGGTCAGAATATTTGTAACTTCTCTTCTTTCGCTCTCTTCGATATAAATATGCTCCCCTAATTTAAATAAAAACTTGAAATCCACTAACAATAATAATTTAAAAAATAAAGTATTTAATGAAATTATGTTTTAAGAGATTGAAAAATATCGTATGATTAACTTTTTTATATATAAATGATAACATACAATTGAAGTTGTGCTTTTTGTGCAAGGTCCCTTTGCAGTTGTCTGTTTTCTTCTGTGTCTTTTAATACGTATTCTTCAGTTACGCAACGGTCCCAAGAAGAATTCCAACCCTATAATTTATTGATAATAAAGACAGCATTTAATTGATTAATAGGTCATGACTATTATCAGTGGCAACTTTCTTGTCACACGGAACATTTTTCCAGTTACAGGCCATCCATAAACTACATTACCAATTTTGGAACCTTTTGACGGATTTTACGTTTATAAGTTCTTTTAAATAAATGCATGTAAATAACATATTGAATTCAATACGAAACACTTTCAATTTATAAGATTCCAAGCCGAAATATACTATATTGTCAACAAAGCAGTTGAATATTCAAACAAGGAAAATTTTTTACAAGAGATGAATTCTCAACTAAACAGTTGCATTCAAAACCAAATAGATTAATATCCCAGTAAAAGAGACGAGTTTTTCAAAAAATATTTAAAGATTTAAGTAACAAGAAAATTTACAAACGAAACAGACGATCTTTTTCTACCATAAAATATGTATTTTATATCTAAAAGGATACATTTTTAACAAAGTAGTTGAATTTAAGTCCAAAAATGTTGACTTTAACAAAATAGTTCAACTTTACAAAAATAATTACATTAAAAAAATAGTTGAATCTCTATCCAAATAGTTGAACTTTCATCATTCGAAGATCCATTTTCAATCAAATATTCGAATTTTCAAACAAAAAAATTCAAATTCAAATGATTATTTGAATTTCAATAAAAAAGTTCAATTTCAACCAAGAAAGATATCTTTTTTATCATGAAAGAGAAATTTTTAACGAAAGAGTAAAGTATTGAACTTAATTTTGAACAAATAATTCTTCATAAGAGAGTTGAATTCTTAACCAAAAAGTTTTACTTTCAATGAAGAAAAATAATTTTCTACCAAAAAAAAACTATTTTCGTAATAAAATGTAGAAATTTTCAACCAAATAGTTAAGTTTGCAACCAAAAAGGTGAATTTTCGAAAGAAGATTAATGTTCTACCAAAAAAGGCGATTTTTAAAGAAAATACGTGAACTTTTAACAAAATTATTTAATTTTAATCACAAAAAGTCGAGATATCTATACAAAAGTTAAAGCATGTAACAGTTGATACACCAACCAAACAATTGCATTTTCAATAAAAAAAGATAAATTTTTAGACAAGAAGATGAAATTTCTATCAAGAAAGAAGAATTTTTAACCAAAAAGTTAAAATTTCAACTAAAAAAAGATAAATTAAAAAAAAAATAGAATAGTTTAATTATCAGTTTAAGAAATGTATTTTCAACCAAACATGAAAAGAATTTTCATCAAAATAGTTAAATTTTCAACCAAATAATAGGATTTTTAACTTGTTCAAGTTCTAAGCGTTATCGAAATTTATAACGCTATTTCTACTTATAATCAGGCGCGCATTCAGAGGAAGTGGCCTCTTAAAACAAAGACAAGTTTGAACAATTGACAACATGAGAACTCTTCTACATATAAAGTATTTAAAATTAAAAGTAAATCATTGCTAATTCACCAAACAGGTTAAAAAAAATGGAAATATAATTAATTATTCGTAAACTTAGAATTCAGAAGCAGACAGGCCGTAAAAGCCGTCTATCCAATTTATTTGAAAGATTTCAAAACGTTAAAAATATTTGCAGGGATTAAAAACTATTTCAATGGATTACTAAAAGTCAAATCTGATGCTATAACTGATGTATGCTTTTATAAACTGTCAAATTGACAGTTGGATAATTGAAATGAATGAATTTAAAGATTATTATAAATAATCTTTTGAAATTTTCTAAATATTAATATTTTTTATAATTTACCTCCATTTTCTAGTGAAAAAAAATACTTTAAATAAATCTGGGAGGGGGTTGGTCACCGGTTTCGCCACCTTGTAGATCCGCACCTGCTTATACACCCCCCCTAACAAACCTTAGTTTCTATCCCCTCCCCGTCAAAACAGGTAACATAGTTTATGGAAAGTACCGCCAGGACACTTTTTTTTTAGGTCTATACACACCACTATTATTAGTATTTTTTTTTACTTTTTTTACCTGAAAATGTATGAGATACTCCACAGCCTTTCTTCCCCTTTGATCTTTATTAACTATAACGTCTAAAACCTGAAATATCAAATTCTGAAATTTATACTTGTTCTTAAGTCTCGTAAATCAGCAAAAATGAGTGAAAAACATATAAAAATATGTTGCATCGAATCTTTAAGGGATCAAATTTATGTTTTCATTTCTAAAATTAGTAGATCTATATTCACTTCCAAATAATATCCATAATTCAGGATAAAATTTAATTAAATAAAAACCCTCCTTAATTAAAAAAAGATTCGTTCAAAATAATTGTTTAAATTTTCAATTCGGTAAGTAAATCACTTACAGTCAAGAGATTATATTGTTAAAAATATTATTTAAAACATTTTTCTGAAATAAAGTTCCAAAAAAATTGTTATATCAAAACATTACGAGCTGTTTGAGAAAAAACAGTTGAAATCTACGAAAACAAAGCAATTTATGAATTAAAAACGTATTATCTCTCATTATCTTTATACTTCCATCTTTTTGTTCGAATGTTAGTTTGATATTCGAAATTTAAAAAAATTCCCAAATCGAATGACATTTGAAATTCGAATGAAACTACAAACAAGTATTTTAAAACAAAACTTCATCTGGCTAAAAAATAATTAAATTTTCACAAAAATTAGCTAATCAGTTAACCATTTAATAAAGCTATGTACATTTCAGGTCAAATTTCATTGAAAAATTCTAAAATATGCAAATACGCCGCAATATAATGCGTAGTACAATACTCGAGCAAACAAAACATTTTGGAGCACACACTTTGGAGCAAAATGCTTTAAAAACTTGTATTATGCAATTATTCGAAATCAAATTGTTCGTAAAAGATGGAAAATACTTAATATTCTCTAATTTGAATATGAAAATGGGTACAAAACTATGAAAAAGGATGAAAGGACACAGATTGTGACAATTTGGTTAGGTTTGCAAAATCTTTCTCGCAGGAAAAACCTAACCTTTGAATCATATAAAACTTTAGCTTTTGTTGGATCCGGTTCATAACACAACACTTTTTCACCGTCACAAAACTTAAATTTGGGTCCTCGCGTCGATACCATTTTTTGCAGTGAAATAAACAAAGGAGAACATGGGTTCGATCATGGCGGGACGCTTACACAAACACAACTGAGAGAACGAAAAAATCTGCGCAGGTTTTTCGCGCAACACACGGCCGGCTGACGGCAAAAATCAGCACTTGCCTCTTGCCAGCGCTGTAGCTGTACTGTTGTAACAAGCCGACAGTCTTTAACCGCGCGAAAATTCAAATATTTTAGATTTAATAAAAGAATAATTAATAAAAGTATGAAAAATAAGATTTCTATTATTTTATAGGAATAAATTAACAGCAAGTCCGTTTCCACAATTAAGGGTTTGAAAACCCAACTCCAGCGATGAAATCTTCTTCTGAAAATCTTAACAAGTTATAA
>NC_046664.1:42153384-42193687 GCF_010883055.1 Belonocnema kinseyi
ATTTGAGTTTCTTTTTATTCAAACTGAAACCGCGAATTTGCGTCACTGACTGTGCTGTTCCTAGCAGCGAGAATGCGAATTATATCCGCTCATTACACTGTTGATCGTTGTTGATTATGTGGTTGGGGTTGATGTGTACTTCTTTTTAGACTTTTTTCGTTTTTTCGTCACTGTTATACGTATACAGTGCATTTTTTATAGAAAAGTATCTTCAGGTAGCCTGTATGAAAAATATTAAAATTGAGTATTTTTAGTTTTAAAGTGTCTTCCAAGTGATTTGATGGCTTATTCTCAAACAAACGCGAGAGGTTAGTTTTCCTTGTGTAATGGTGTTATTTGTAGATTTACGGAGAATACAGTTCGGTCCCGTGAATTTGAAATATACCCTAAATTCCTAAAACACCTCAAATAGAGAATTTTCACTCAATTTCCGCCCATTTTTTTAAAGGTTTCGATTCATTTGTTAAGAATTATTAACAGGAGTGCAAGATATTAGAAAATGATAATTAGCGATTTTTTAAAGAGATTGAGTATAACCACTAGACGTCCTGATTTGTTAAGATATGTCCTGATTTTTTATCGCTGTTCTGATTTTCTGATTTTTTGTGTTATGTCCTGATTTGTTATGCCCGAAAACGAAAATTCGCGATTTTCATTGCGCGGACCTAACTATTTTGTTCACAGTTTCTGAGGGACAGGCTCGTGACTGTTCATTTCAATTTTAAAAAAATGCCACATGTGTGGAATTTTACTAATATTTAAAAAGAAAAAGAAAATATCGAATTTATTATTCTGTTAAAAACGCGAAAATTTGGATAAAAAGAAACAACAAATTCGATCTTATTGTTTAAAAATTCCACTCTTTCGTTGAAAATTCGTCTTTTTAGGATAAAAAATGTATAATTTGGTAAAAAATTCAACTATTTGGTTGACAATTCTAATTTTCGGGTTAAAAATTTTATTAGAAAATGTGATGTTTTTTGGCCAAAAATGCGTCAGCTTCATTGCAACCTAATCTTTTCTGATCGCGGATTTTTCACTATTTTTTTAAATTTGTCTTCTTTGGTTGAAGTCAACTGTTTATGGTTTCAAATTTAAATCTCTTTTGGCGGAAATAACATCTATTACATTTTTCGTTGAAAATGCAACTCAGTGGAACTACCTTGTAAAAATTCATTTTTTTGTTTGATTATTTATCATTTTAATTCAAAAACCTTCTTTTTTGGTTGAAAAATTAACTATGCTATTGAAAATTTGTTATTAATTGGTTGAAAATTAAATTTTTTAATAAAAATCTAACTTCCATTTTTGTTGAAAATTCATCACTGTAGTTAAAAATACATTTCTTTGGATAAAAACTTAACTATTTTGTTAAAAAACGATTTTTCGTTTGTTAAAAATTTGTTTTTCAACGAAAATATAACTATTCCATTTTTGGTTCCAAAATTTATCTTTTTTATTTGAAAATTAATATATTTTGTTACAAATTCATCTTTTTTGGTAACAAAAAATGAACCTGTATGGTAGAAAATTCCATTATTTGGTTCAAAATTGATTTTTTTTATTGAGATTCATAGTTGTAGTTAAAAATACATTTTTTATTTAAAAACTTAACTTTTTGTTGAAAACCAATTTTCTCGGTTAAAAATTAATTTTTTTAGCTATAAATATAGCTTTGGTTCAAAATTTAACTATTTTGTTGAAACACCATGGTTTTTGGTTAAAGATTAGTTTTTCTTACTGTAACATTATTTTATTTTTAGTTAAAAATCAATCTTTTTTAATTAAAAATTCGTCTTTTTTGGTGAAAAATTAACCTTTATGTTTCAACATTTATTTGTTATTTAATATTCATCATTATAGTTAAAAATTCGTTTATATCTTTAAAAATGTAACTACTTTATTGAAAAATCGTTCATTTTTCTGCTAAACATTATATTTTTCGACTGTAAATATGTATAACTATTCCATGTTTGGGTGAAAATTGGTGTTTTTCATTTGAAAATGCATGTATTTTGTTGAAAATTCGTATTTTTTGGTAAAAATTTATCTTTTTGGTTGGGAATTCACCTTTTTGTTCAAACATTCAAATGTCGGGTTCAAAATTCATATTTTTATTGTAGATTCATGATTATAATTGAAAATAAATTTCTTTTGTTAAAAAATGACCTATTTTATTAAAAAAACATTGTTTTTAGTTCAAAGTTATTTTTTTAAACTTTAAATATGACTATTCCATTTATGGTGCGAATATTTTTAGTTGAAAATTCGCCGTTTTAGCAGAAAATTTATCTTCATGGTTGGAAATTCTTATATTTTTTCACGAAAATTCTACTTATTGGTTCACAATTTAATTACATTATTGAAAAATCATTTTTAAATGTACATTTGTACTATTCTGTACTGTGTTAGTTTTGTCGTAGAATATTAATCTTCTTAGTGAAAAAATCTTGTTTTTAATTAGCAGCTTATTTCTTTGTTTGAAAATCTTACTATTTTGTTGAAAATTTGATTTTCACGGTTACATTTTTTTGCTGAAAATATAACTATTCGACTTTGGGTTTAAAATTGATCTTTTTTAGTGCATAATTCATGCATTATTTATTTTATTTTTAATATTTTTATTTATGTTTATTATTATTTTGATAATTCGTCTATTTGACAATTAAAAATATAGTGTTTGATCTTGAAGCCAAAAATATTTTTATTTTAAATGAAAAACATTTGAATTTTCAACAAAAATAAGAGAATTTCCAACTAAAAAAGTAAAAAAATTCAATCAAACAGCTAACTAAAAACGATTAATTTTTAAACCAAACTTAAATATTTAAGTTTTCAATTTCAAAAAATTAATTATAAACCCATAAAAACGATTAATCAACAGTCATTCATTTGTTAACCAATAAAATGAATTTTTACCAAAGTAGTTCAACTTTCAACCAAGCAGTTGAATTATCTACCAAACAGTATGACTTTTAACAAAATAGTTTAAGTTTCAACAAAGAATTAAACTTTCAACCAAGTAGTACGCTTTTCAATTTATAAAAATGGACTTACAACCAAAAATTATAATATTTTCTTATCGGGGTTTATTAATTCCGTTAGGATTGAAGCGAAAAAATGAAAATAAGATGAAAAATTGTAAGTTTCGTGAGAAGAAGAGAAAAGGAGGAATTATTTTTCTCGGAAAATACCCTTTTTTACCATACTTAAAATTGAACTGTTGAGCCGCTCTGATTCCTAAATTTGTAATTTTCTATATTATGTTAAATTTTTTGGGTATCCAGGGGCGTGAAAGCCAGAAAAGGTTGTGTTATCTTTTTTTAGAAAAATTTTAAGTAAAGAAAGTAGTATCAGCAAATTATTTAGCCCTTATAGTAAAATTTAAAGACATTGCAAACTTATTTTCCTTTTTTCCCCAATGTTATTTTTTCTTTGTTTATCTGGTTTGTGGAATAATATTAAAGTATATTAACACAACATTATTTCTTTTAGTCTGCGTAAAATCCTGTAAAAATGTAATTACATCGAAAATTAAAAAAAAATTTCCTTATGATTACAAAATGGAAACCTGTTTTTCGCTGGACATCTCAGTTTATTTTAAAATTAGAAACTACATGATAACACTTGCTTGAAATTTGTAGAACAACAAAATAGGAAGATTTTGGAAGAACTGCAGTTGAAAAAGCAGATGCTTCTGAAACAAGGTGTAGCTCCAAGTTTGGGTTCAACTCTCACAACTCCTTCTGCTGGTCCTGCATCTTCTGTGGTAAGTTTTTAACTTTATATATTATATGCATTTATTCTAAAAAAATCCGAGTCTTGATATAAAAAAAAGTGAAGGGACTCGAAAAAAACTACAATCTGAGTATTTCTTTTCGAAATAATAATTAAATAAATACTTGAAAAAATATATATATAATAATCTTCAAATTCATTTATTCACAGCTCGTTTGTGCCGTGTTTTATGTCTCGTAATCATTGATTTTCAAGTTATTACTTTTGAACTTTATATTAAAATAATGAATCTTAAAAAACTTGAAATTTGGAATTGTTTAATTATAAACGCTTCAAGCTTGTATTAATTCATTTTTAAAGCCTGCAATTAAAAATCATGTATTATTAAAAAGTTTTAAAACAATTAAACTTTTATGGTTTATAGTGTTGAAAATTCTTCAGTTTGGACGATTGAAATTATAGTGATTTTTTACAGGAAGCTAATTTTTTAAACTCATATAATGTTATTTTAAAATTGCTATAATTTTATTTTAAAATTATATTTTTGATGCGTTATTCTAAAATAGTTTAATTTTTAAGGCATGCAACTAAAGTTGTTTAGCTTAAAACGTTTAAATTCGCAAAAATTTGTTTTGAAGTTTTTTAATTATTAAATGATCAATCAGAAACATTATAAATTTAACAATGTATATTTTGTTACATATGTTAGTGTTGTTAACCAGATTCAAATAATTTAAAATTTGCCCTTTTAATGCTTTTTATAATTATTAAATTTGAATTATATTGGTTTTGGAGGTTTCCAATCTTTATTTTGACTATGTACAAACAAGCATTTGGTCAATTTTGTTTAGATACTATCATTTTTAACGATTTATGACTCTTTTAATAATAATTTAAAAAGTAAAGACATAAAAACCCTTTAAATTTTGGAAATTCTATTAAAATTGGTTAAATCTGTTTAATTTCCAATAAAATCTATTGGAAAAACAGTGAGATTCCATGATATTTAATAGTATTCTCTAAAATCCTGGAAAATTTATTGAAATACCTTGAGAGATTTTTAAATCCCTTGAAATCATTGAAATCCTCGAAAATCGTGTAAAATCCCTTAAAATCTCTTCGAATATTTTTAAATGTCCTACTATTATTTAAAACCGTATTCCATTTTTGGAATTTTTAAAATCCTTGAAAAATGCTTCCAGTTTTTTAAATATCTTGGAAAATTCTTTTTAATTGTTTGAAAATTCCACAGAATATTATTTCAAATCTTTTTAGATTTTTCGAAATATCTCGATATTTTGTAAAGCTCTTGAAAATTCTTTGGAAACTTTTTAAATATCTTAAACTCTTTAAGATCCTTTGAAATCCTTCAAAATCTTCCAAAATTTTAGGAAATTCTTTAAAGCTGCATGCAGTTTTCTAAAATCTTTTAACATTATTAAAATCCTTGGAAATTCCTGGAAACTTTTTTAATTTCTTGAAAATTCCTAATTACCTTTTAAAATATCCTTAAATCTTCAGAATTCTTTGAAATCTTTGAAAATACCTTGAAATATTTGAAATATTTCCAAATAGTTGACATCTTTGAAAATTCTTTGAATTCTTGCGAGTAAATTCTATTCATATCCTGGGAAATTGATTAAAATACCCTATTTAGAGCCTTTAAAATAGCTTTAAATAACTGAAATACTTTGAAATATTTTTTTAAATGTTGGTAATTTTCTCAACTTCTTTGAAATCTTTTTCAATATTTTAATATTTTAAAATGATCTTCAAGTCTTCAAAATCCTAAAAAATGCTTTAATTCTTGTGAAATTCTTTGCTATTTATAGGAATATTATAAAAGCCTAATGTTTATTAAAATCCGTTAAAAATAACTTGAAATCTCTTAAAAATCCTTTGAAGTCTTTGAAATTCCCTGAAGTCCTTTGGAATCATTAAAAACACCCTAAAACCTTTTAAAGCTTGTAAAATTTTTCAAAATTCTTATGCAGTGTAGAAATTCCTTGACAATTTCATATTTTTTTCAAACCTTTAACGGCCAAGCATCGATCACGTTAAATAAACATTCTGAAAGAATTCAGGAACAATGTTTGGTCGTTTGCTGATCGATTTTTGCAAACAAAAAAAATATTTTTTATTCTTATAGATTTTTGCGAAATTCTAAGTTAGTTACCTGAAAATTAGGAAAATCGAAAGTAGTGAATGTTTCTCAGCTGCAACATTGGCCGTTAAAGGCTTAATCTCTTAAAATCCCATAAAATCTTTGAAATAATATTAAACCCCTTAAATAATTCTTATAAAATTCCTTGTACTGTCTTGCAACTTTTAAAATCTTTTTAAATTTCTTAAAACATTACAAAGTCTTGGACATTTCCTAAAATAGTTCAAATCCTTGGAAATTCTATGAATTCCGTTGAAAGCTGTTGAAATTCTTTGCAGTCCTTTAAATCTCTTGGTTTGTTTTGAAATCGATCGGTTGGTGAATTCAATTCCGTTTTTGATTGCGGACTTTTACGAATAAATAATAATATTCCATTTTTTAAGCTGAAGATATTGAAAGGAAATTACCGAAGCTTTGTCCGGACAATAAAATAGAACCCAAAGTATGAAAAAAGTGTGAGAAAATTGTAAGATAAATTAAAAATTATTTAATTTTAAATACTTTAAATTCAGAAGCGTGATAATACTGGGAATGCTTTTATTTTGTATTTAAATATTAAATGATTAAATTGAACATTTTTTGGATGTGGAAGTTTCAATCTTTTAATTTTGAGACCTTTTTGGTAGCCGGGAAATAATAATTATTATAATTTTGCATGCAGCCTCCAACTCAGACGAGCGATGGAGGGACAATAAGTGCATCGCAAAGAGCAGCCCTTCACAATGCTCACTCAGCGTCCTACGGCTATTTCGTGACACAGGATTCCTCATTTGGAAACTTAATTTTACCAGTTTTACCTCGATTTGATAGCAAATAAAATAAGTTGCCATAAGTGAGAGAGCTTAAGAAAAGTTTTCTCTAAGAAGCTACACAAAGTTACTAATAACATATCCTAATTTTTTTAAACCCGCATAGAATCCTAAACTAGAAGATAAATGGAAATAGAAGTATTTTTTTAGTCAGACAATAGCGATTGAAGCTAATATAAAATATAAAAAATGGCCAGCCTACGTTTAAGAGAACTAGAGGAATATTTGCAGGAGCTGGATGTGTTTGAAAAGCCGAAGATATTGCTTGAGCAATATCCCACGAGTGGTCATATTGCCTCTCACATTTTGTTCACTGCTCAGTCTCAGTTTGGCGATTTGGAAAATCGCCTTGTGGCTGATTTAGGAACTGGATGCGGAACTCTTGCATTGGGGGCTAAAATGCTTGGAGCTGCTCACGTTGTTGGATTTGAAATTGATCCAGATGCTCTCAAAATTCTATCGGCAAATTGCGAGGAAATGGAATTGAGTATCGATACTGTACAATGTGATGTACTTCAATATTTACCAGGTAGATAATCATGTTTTTTTGGTATTTGAAATTTGTGGAGTAAGCGAACGAAACATAATAAATCCATCCGAGATGATTCTTCAATAATTAGACAAATGCTGTATCTCAAAAACACCAGAGATAGAAAAACAGTTCAAATAGGATCATAAAGTGGAAACCATATTTATTATTATTATTTAAAAATACCGAATCATTGAAGGGGTGATTTTGAATTTTCTTCACCTAATAACGTAACTTTTCAAATTGAATATAGTAAGGTGATAAATTCCACTTTATTTATATTTTTGAATGAAAGTGCTCTTATTTATAAGTAATCTGAAAACACTTGTATATTTGGGGCCGTGCATAAATGCGTAAATGCTTGATTTTTGGGAGGCAAGACACCGATTGTTCTATGCTGCCTTACATTGGGAATGGTGGTCCACCATTTCGCCTCCTGGTGCCCAAAACTGGTACTAGAAAGAGTAGGTACAGTTTTAAAGTTGTACATTAATTTTGGCATAAAATTGATTTTACGGTAGTTTTGTGAAGTATAACGCAATGATTGAATACTAAAAACATATCTTCATAAAAAACAAACAAATAGTTTTTGATAGAATTTCTATCTTATACAGTGAAAAAAAATATTTTTGTCAAATAGGTTTAAATAAACTTTAAATAATGTATGTCGCGACAAATTTTATCCACATTATGCGAAGAATACGAGTAATAGACGATTTAGTGTGACCGTTTTAATCCAAGAAAAAAATTCCCGGTTCGGAAACATTTTCACGGCCAATTAAATTTTAAAAATCGAACTAAAGCTAACAATTTTTCCATTTGAATTAATAAAAACTGAGCTGCAAATGAAAGCACTCAAAATAGAACTCTTGAATTTCAAACTTTTAAAATAATTTACACGTATAGAATGGAAGCTACTAACACTTAAACTGAACAATTTTTAATTAAATGCAGTTAAACTGCAAAATAAAATTTTTAACTTTTATAAATTGTAGAGTTCAAAGATTCAGACTCAGTTTTAAAAATATAATTCCACGTTATCATTTAAGTCTAAATTGGAGAATCAATCAATGAATTAAAAAAATTTCCAAAATTATATCATTTAAAGCAATTTTAAGCCAGAAACATAACAAATTGAACGATTACATTTTTTATAAATTTCTTAAATTAAAAGTTAAATTATTTATATTTTAAATGGTTAAAAAATCCTTAAAATGCTTCCAAATTTTATTTGAAAATCTTGAAAGGTCTGCATGTTTACATTTTTTTCAATTTTAAAAATTATTTTTGAAATTATTTCAGAGTTTCTAAACATCTTTTAAAATGAATCTTTTTTTCTCAATTTTTTTTTTAATTCTGCCAAATTAAACAAATTTCCTTAAGATCTTCCACATTCATTTTTGATAATTTTGTAAATTTTTCTAAATCTTTTTGAATAATCACTCAAAATTATCTTTTCAAAATCAAAATCATTATAATCTTTTAAATTATTTTTTTTGAAATCTGCCAAAATCTATATTTTGTCGGTATTTAGTTTTTAATATTTAACTACAATTACTGATTTTAAATAAACAGTCAGATATGTGTAAATATTAAGTCATTATCCTTTTTCTCAATTAAAAAATTTTTAATTTAATGGTTTAAAAATGGAATATTTTAGACTGAAATAATATTTAAAATTTAATAAAAGCCTTTGTTTATGAATATATTATTTTCAAACGGGCGTTTACACTTGTTTAACTAATAAGACTTCCAATTGAAATAATTTACATAATTTTTGACGTTAGAAACGGAAGTTTTTAAAATTACGAACTGATTTCGAATCGTCTTGTAACGTTAATTATTTTGAATCAACTGAAAATGTATTTTAAAAAAGGATGAAAATCACATTTGGACAGATATTTCTGTAAAAAAATATGTTTCTTCACCTTATAAGATGTAAATTTAATCTAAAACCCTTTGTTTCTAATAAAGACTTACTTTTAGTATCAAAAAAATACTTTAAACTCCACCAAAAAAATCGTTAAAACACTTTTATGCAAAAATTAATGTAAAACTTAGAAATCGTACCTATTCTTTCTAGTTCGGATTTTTGTCGCCAGGTGGCGTAGCGTAGTTTAACCATTGCCAATAGGGTACACTTTTTGTCTTAATTCGTCCTTTTAGGTTGAGAATTCAACTCCTTGGTCGAAAGTAAACACTCATTTTTTTGGCTGAAGATTCATAAATATTTTTGAAAATTTACCTTTTTATTCGAAAATTAACTTTTTTGTTGAAAATTTATATTTTTGGGTTGAATATTCAACTATTTTCTAGAAAGTTCATCTTTTTATTTTGAAAATTTAAAATGTTTATTAGAAAATTCAACAATTTGGCAGGAAATTAAACTATTTCATTGAAAATTCATATTTTTGTAATGGAAAATCAAGAATTTTGTTAAAAAATTGCTTTTCTAAATTGAAATAGACTATTTTTCAATGAAAATTTAATATCACATTTGTTTAGAAGTAATCTTGTTTAGGCTTTTATTTTGGTTACAAATTTCTTCATTCAGTTGAAAATTCGTCTTTTTGGTTGAAAATCAGTTTTATTGGTTAAAAATATAATTTTTTGGTTGAAAATTATTTTGCTTTGTTTAAGGATTCATCTATTTTGTTAAAAATTCGTCTTTTTCGTTTTAATTCAATTTTTTTTAATAAATATATTTATTGGTTGATATATCAACTGTTATATTTTTTAAAATTGAAAATTCATCTTTTTAGGTTGAAAATTCAATTTCTTCGTTGAAATTTGAACCTCTTTTTTAAAAAAAAATTTTGTTGTTTGAAGATTATTAATTTTAGTAGAAAATACATCTCTTTAGTTGAAATTTGAATTTTTTTGTTGAAACTTACCTTTTTTGGGGTAAATATTAATTTTTTTAACTCAAAATTTAAGATTTGGTTGAAAATGAGCCTTTTTATTAAATTTTCCTTTTTTGGGTTTTTAATTAAATTGTTTTGTAAAGAAAACTTGTCTTTTTATGTTGGAAATTCAGAAATTTGGTAGAATATACAACTGTTTCGTAGAAGATTCGTTTTTATTGGTTGCTAACTATTTGTTTGATCATTGATGTAGTTTGTTGAAAATTCGACTTTCTTGGTAGAAAATTAATCTTCTCAGTTAAAAAGTCAACTATATTGTTAAAAATGTCTTATTTTTTTGCTTTAAAAGATAATTTTTCTAACTTAAAATTTCACTATTTAATTAAAAATTAACTTTTTTGTTGAAACTTATTTGTAATTATATAAATAAAAATTTATATTTTCGGTTTGAAAATTTAAATGTTTTATATAGAAAATTTGTTTTCTTAATTGAAAATTAATTTTTTTAATCAAAGTTCAACTGCTTTTGTTAAAAAATTCTACTATTTGTTTGAAAATTTAGGTATTTTATTAAATATTCTTGTTTTTTATGAAAAATTAACTTTTTTGTTAAAACTTCATATTTTCGGTTTGAAAATTCAAGTGTTCTGTACAGAAAATTTGTTTTCTTTATTCAAAATTAATTTTTTTAAAGAATGTTTAACTGTTTTTGTTAAAGCATTCAACTGTTTGATTGAAAATTCAACTATTTTGTAGAAAGCTCATATTTTTAGCTTGAAAATTACACTATTTGATTAAAAACGTATGTGTTCTGTTGGGAATTCATCTTGTACATTAGAAAATTAATCTTCTTGATTGAAAATTCTACATTCTGGATGAAATTTGTTTTCTTTCTTGACTAAAAAATCTTTCTTTGTTGTGGATTCAAGTTTTTTTTTAATCGTTCTTTTTAGTAGAGAATTAATTTTCCTGTTTGAAAATTTATCTTTATGGTGGAAAATATAAATATTCCAGTTAAATATTCATGATTGAAAGTTAAACTCTTCTGTTGACAATTCATCTGTTTGGTTTGAAATACATCTATTCCAACTAAAGGTTCATAATTTTATTTAAAAATTCATCCCTTTGGTTGACTTTTTTCTAAAATAATTTTTTTAAACTGAAAATTTCACTATTCTATTTTTGGTTGAAAACTGATATTTTTTATTTGAAAATTCAACTATTTCGTTTAAAATTGATCTTTTATAGTTGAAAGTTCAACTATTTGTTTGAGAATTCATGTAATTTGTTCAAAAATAGTATTTTTTGGTAGAAAATTAATGTTTTTAGTTGCAAATTCAACTGTGTGGTTAGAAATTAATCTACATTGTTGAAAATGCTATAAATTTTAGTTGAAAAGTTAGAAATTTGAAGCGGTTTAAATTTAATTTAATATAATACCCACCTTAATTTTACCTAAATATGCACGGAATTTTAAGTATAAAAAGGCAAAATAAGAATTTGTGTTTATGATTATTAACATGTATAAACTTTAGAGACAAATTAAAGGAATTATTATTAATTATGTTTTTAGAATTATTTAATTAATCTTTTAAATCTTTTTAATTCTTTTAAACATTATGTTCAAGAAAATCTTAGAACATAATTCGACAAACCTTTCTAAATTAATCATATTAATTGAACCCCTAGAAAATGAAAAAAAAAAACATTATTCATGATAAACTATCGAAATTATATACATATTCCGAGTAGATTGTTCCAAAAAATGCGAAATTTTTGAATGGCTTCGTACTGTGAAAAATTATTTATTATTTCTATACAATTAAATACAGAATTGATTTCTTTCAGGCAAATTTGAGAAAAGTTTCGACACTGTGATAATGAATCCGCCTTTTGGAACCAAGCACAATGCTGGAATCGATATGAAGTTCCTCGAGATTGCGACGAAGCTGGCAAGAAAGTCCGTTTATTCCTTGCACAAAACCAGTACTAGGAATCACGTCTTAAAAAAAGCGACGCAACTCGATGCCAAGGGTAAAGTTGTTGCAGAACTGAGGTACGATTTGCCACAGGCCTACAAGTTCCACAAAAAAGCGTCTGTCGACATCGAGGTAGATTTTATAAGATTTGAATTAAACACTTGACTCAATGGTCTTCCTGATCTGAATTTTTGTCGCTTTATTCAAATTTAATTCCTTGCGCAAGGGGAAGATCGGTGCCATGATTAATTGTGACGGTCGATCGTCTCATGTATTGTTTCCAGGAGTCGCTTCCACTTTCCCTTCCTCCTCCGGTTGCTTTCTCGCCTCCAAAAGCACCACCGATTTCTGCTCCACTTGTTCCAATATTTACGTTCACTATTCCACAATCTGATCCCAAAGGTCCAATCCACTGAAATGTCATTTTATTAATTTTTATTATTAGTATTGGAAATGATATTCGACTTTAAATGTAAGAGGAGGCCATCCATAAATTACATGAAAGCTTTTTTAGGGGGGGGGGGGTACTGTTACGTAATGTTTTTAAAAAATTAATCTTAGAAAAAATCCATACATCTATCAAAAATTATAGTATAAAACGTTAAAGTTTAGTCATTTTACAATAAAAGATTATAATAATTTGAAAGGATTTTAAAGGCTCTCGATAAGGTATTTTAATGAATTTTTCACCTCAAAGGATTTCATAGAACTTAAAAAATGTCAAGGGATTGCAAAGAATATTATCAGATTTTATGTAATTTTACGGAATTTCAAGGGATTCGTTGAAAAATTCGTTGAAATCTTTTAAATTATCCTAAATCATTCAAATACTTCAAAATCTTTGGAAATACTTTGAAATACTGGAAAATCTCTTTAAATATTTCAAAAGCTTTGAAAATCCTCAATTATTGTAAATAAATTATTTGAATTTTCATTAAAATATTATGATAACCTTTAAGTACCCGTGAAATTACATTCAATCTAAAGACGTTCTCTTGCAATCTTTTCAAATACCCTCAGTTATTTTCAATGTTTTCAAACCTTTGGAATTTTTTGCAGCTCTTGAATATTTCTTGGAATCTTTTAAAATACTATGAAATCTTTAAAATCCTTTAAAATATCTTCGAATTCTTGAAGATAGCCTTTAAAATTTGTGTATATCTTTATAATTCTTAAATTTTTCTTCAATTTTTTCTTTCAGAGATTTAAACAGATTTGCAAATATTCTAAGTTAGTTCGGAAAATTTTTAAGAATTACAAAGATTTACACAAACTTTAAATACTATCTTAAAGAATTCGAAGAGATTTCAAAGGATTTTAAATATTTCAGAGTATTTTAAAAGATTCCAAGGAATATTCAAGAGCTGCAAAAAATTCCAAAGGTTTGAAAACATTGGACATAATTGAGGGTATTTGAAAAGATTTCAAGAGAACGTCCTTAGATTTAATGTAATTTCACGGGTACTACTTAAAGGTTATCATAATATTTTAATGAAAATTCAAATAATTTATTTACAATAATTGAGGATTTTCAAAGCTTTTGAAATATTTAAAGAGATTTTCCAATATTTCAAAGTATTTCCAAAGATTTTGAAGTATTTGAATGATTGAGGATAATTTAAAAGATTTCAACGAATTTTCGTGAGCTTTAAAAAAATGCAAAGGATTTCAAAGATTTTTTTATCTAGGGTTTTTAAAAATGTTAAAGTATTTTGACCGATTTTGAAGAATAGGAAATATTTCAGGGTATTTTAAAGAATTCCAAGCGATTTCAATCAAGTTTCAAAAGATTAAAAAGTCTTCAGATATTCCAAAGGTTTTTGTAATATTTTAAGAAATTTTCATATGGTTTAAAAAATCTCAAGGGAATTCAAAAGATTTCAAAGAATTGGAAACAATTTAGGGTATCGTAAAAGATTTCAAGGAAGTTTCAAGAAATTAAACAAATTTAAGGAATTTTAAGAAATCGAATGAGATTTTATGTAATTTCACGGGATTTTTATCATATTTTACTTAAATTTCAATTAATTAATTCACAAGAATTAAAGGATTTTAAAGAATTGAAAATATTTTAGGGCATTTTAAAGGATTACAAGGAAATTTCGGAAGATGTGAAAAATATCAAGGGATTTAAAGGAATAATAATCAGATTTTATGTATTTTCGTGGGATTTTAAGGAATCTTTTAAATATTTTAATTAAATTTCAATGAATTTATTCACAAGGATTGAGGGATTTCAAAGTATTTAACAGATTTTTAAATATTTGAAGGTATTTCCAAAGTTTTTTAAAAAGTGGAAAGATTTTAGGATATTTAAAAAAATTTCAAACGATTTTAAAGATTTTAGGGTATTTTAAATGATTCCTTGGAATTTTTCAATCACTTTTAAAACTTTTGAGGGATTTAAAAGGAATGGAAATATTTAAGCGCATTTAAAAAGATCATTTGGATTAAAAACTTTTTAGAGGTTCTATTATATTTTAAAAGGTTCGCATGAATTTAAATATTTTTCAAGAAATTTCAAAAGATTTAAAATATTTTAGGGCATTTTAAAGGATACTAAGAAAATTAAAAAAGATTATAAAATGTCAAGAGATTTACAAAATTTCTGAGAATATCATCATTGTTATGTAATTTTAAGGGATTTTATAATATTCTAAATTATTGTTAAAAATATAAACTAAGTTGATTTGGGAAAATTGTAGAATCTCGTTTTATTTTAAATATTTTTAACGAAAGATGCACTTTCAACCAAATAGTTGAATTTTGAAACAAAAAATATCAAACTTCAACTAAAACTAGTGGAATTCTCGACATGAAAAATTAAATTTTCAACAAAAAGATAAATTCTTAATGAAAAATATAATAGTTGATATTTCATACAAAAAATTAATCTCAACAAAATAATTAAATATTCAATTTAATATGTAGTTAATTTTTTAACCAATTGATTGCATTTTCAATTTACGAAATTGGACTATAAAAAAATGACGAATTTTCAAACAAAAAGATACCTTTTTACGAAAAAAACTCTTTTTAAGCAAAATACAGGAATTTAAAATAAATAGTTGAATTTTCAAGTGAAAAGGATAAATTTTGACTGAAGATTTTTTGTTAACATAATAGTTCAAGTTTCATCGAAGGAGATACATTTGCAACAAAAAAGTGAATTTTCAACTAAACAGTTGCAATTTTAACCAAAAGGAGAATTTTTAACAAAAAATATCAGTTTTGCACCAATAAAGCCAAATTTTCAGCTAAAAAGGATACATTTTTAACAAAAATGAGAAAAATTACGTTTTCGAGTGAAAAGTTAATTTAAAATGAAAATAAACGGATTTTCAAGAAAATAGTTAAATGTTTAACCAAAGAGATAAATACATTTTTAAAAAAGTAGTTCAACTTTTACAAAAGCAGTTGAATTTTTAACTTGAAAAAAAATTAATTTTTAACCCAAAAAGGAATCGTTACATTTTTAGTGCCGGATAATTCAGTCCAATTTCAACCAATTCTAATCAATAAAAGCAATTTCAATATATTAATAGCAAAAGAGTATTAGATTTTAAAAAATGTCATTAAATTGTTGTTAAAGGTGAAAAAAGTCGGGATAAAATGAGAAACTTAAAAATATTTTTCATTTTAACTTTGTGATTTTCCACCGTGATAAAATGAACAATCTATTTTTTAAAAGAGTTTTTTTCTACTTTAAAAAAAATGGCCCCTAAGTAAAAATTGAAGTTTCAGTTAATATCCAAATACCTTGAACATGTTTTGAATATTGTTGGTGAATAGAGAACTGCTGAGTCCCTGCTCGACATTATTGTTGAGGGCAATGGCTTCTTCGACGGAATCAAATTCCAAAATATAAACAATAGGAGCGAAAGTTTCTTGTTGAACAATTGCGGCATCAGGAGACAAGCCCGAAATTATTGTTGGTTCTACGTAAAAACCGGGTCTGTCTATTTGCTTCCCTCCAAATTCGATGGTACCACCATTTTCTTCTGCTGTTTTAATTGTTTTCTGTTAAAATTACAATTATTATTTAATTATTAATTTTTTTAATAAGTGGGCATTCATATCTTACATGACACTCTAAATTTTGGGGCAAGTTTACCCTAACATTACAAATTGTCACATAGATAGTTGAATTTATAACCCGCAAAGTTGAATTTTCGACAAAAGGCAGAAGACTTTTTAAAAAAACAGTTTAATTTTCGACCAAAAAAGATGACTCTAACAAAATAGTTGACTTTTCAAAAAATAATTTAAGTTTCAACAAAATAGTTTATCTTTTTTTAACCGGCAAATATGTATTTTCAACCAAGAAGATTAATTTTCTACCAAAATATGAATTTTTAACAAAATACATGTATTTTCAACGAAATAGTTGAATTCTAAAATAAAAAGATACATTTTCAGCCAAAACTGAAATAGAGAAATTTTTCAAGATAAAAAGTCGAACGTTTAAAAAAAAAGTTAACTTTTAAACCGGAAAAAAAGAATTTTCAACAAGAAAGTTAATTTTCATACAAGAAATATCAATTTCAATCAAATGGTTGAATTTACAAGAAAAAATGGAATCATTAAATTTTTATTTTAAAAAACTACCCAGTTTTTAACCTAAAAAATTATTCTTCAGCCTGTTTAATTTAATTACGAAATGTTCTTTTTAACAAAGCAGTTGAATCCTCAAAGAAATAAATGAATTTTCAACAAATAAGATTTGTTTTCTACCAAAATAGATGAATTTTCAACAAAATACATGAATTTTCTACCAAAAAGTTTTCACTTTCCAACCGATAAAGGATCAATTTTAAACCAAAAATGGAATAATTAAATTTGCAGGTAAAAAAACTTAATTTTTTACCAAAAAATGTATTTCAAACAAAATATTTACATTTTAAAATAAATGCTTTCATTTTTAAACAAATAAGTTATTTTTCTTTAAAAAATAGTTATATTTTAATTCGAAAATATAAATTTATAACAAAACAAGTAATTTCCAAGCAAACAGTTTAATTTTCCTTCAAATTGTTAAATTTTGAAGCCAAAAACATGAATTTTCTTCCTGAAAATATGAATTTTCATCAAAAAGTTAATTTTCTACCCAATAGTTTAATTATATAAAAAAATGTTGAATTTGTAAGATACTTTTTCCATTGTTCTTAACATGGAGAATGATATTTCGGCAGACCCCTAAATGTATCACATATTTTTTTAATGTGCCTATAGATAATATTCCAAACAAAATGTTTTAATTTAAAATAAAGACAGTTAAATTTGAATGAATATAATAAAATTTCAACATCAAAAAATCAATTTTCATGAAGTGTTCAACACTCAGCTAAAAAAAAAACTTTTCAAGCCAAAAGTAGAATAGTCTAGTAAGTAGTTGATTTTTCAACCACAAAAAATAAATTTTCAATAAAACACGTAATAGTTAATGTAGTAAAAAAAAGATTTTAATTTGAAAATAGTAAATTTCGAATAAAAAAAACGAATTGTTACAAAACAGTTGAATCCTTAACCAAAACAGAATTATTTTCAGACAAGAATTTGCATTTTTAACAAAAAATGATGAATTTTCAACAACAAAAAATCAATTTTCATGACAAGAGTTTAACATTCAAGCAATAGTTGAATTTCCAACCAAAAAGTTGATTTTTGAACCAACAAGATTGATTTTCTACTAAAAAAAGATTGTCAACAAAATACATGATTCTTCAACCAATGACTTGAATTTTTAACCAAGAAGATTAATTTTGAACCAAACAGTCGAATTTTCATCAAAAAATATCAATTTTCAACAAAAAATATAATTTCCAACCAAATACTTTATTTTCTACAAGCCAAAAAAACTTTTCAAGCCAAAAGTAGAATAATAAGTAAATGAAAACAGTAAATTTCGAAGAAAATTTAAACCGAAGAGATGAAATTTTAACTAAAATGATGAATTTTCAAACAAAAAAATCATCTTTCATGAAAAGAGTTGAACACTCAACAATATAATGAAATTTTCAATCAAAAAGTTGATTTTTGAACCAAGATTAATGTTCTACCAAGAAAGACGAATTATCAAGCAAATAGCCGAATTATCAATTAAACGAGGTGAATTCCGAACCAAAAATACAATGGTAGACTTTTCAACCAAAAAGAATGAACTTTTAGACAAAAGTAGTTGGATTTTCTTATTGGTTTCTATCAATTCAGCTCGTATTTAAGTGAAAAAACGAGAAAAAGTTTGGGATTCTTGAAAACAGAATAATTTGAATTGTAGAAATTAAAATTCTAAACCATTCGGAAATCGAATATTCGGCATCAAACATTTCAAAGCGACCTCTAAATATATATTTTTTAAACTAAAAAAAAAATATATATATATAAAAAATGATTTTCTCCTCAAAAGGAAGAAATTTCAGATTTAAGGTTTTAGAAAATCAAAAACAAAGGATTTCATGAGGCACCCTAATAAGCATATACCTTAAAAGCATCGAGGGCTTGTTGACTGTGAAGGGGACCGTATAAAACCGAATCTTCCATAGGATCTCCTATTCTCCCTAAAATACTTTTGAAGGCCGTCTTCAGTTTTCCTGTAAAATTAATACTTTTAGATAATATTTCAAGCAGATTTTCTAAAAAAATAATTACCTAAAAATTCAGTCTTGATTGATTTATGCAAAATCAATCGCCTCGTTGTGGTACATCTTTGACCTGTCGTTCCTACACAAGAAAAAACAGCTGCTCTCATTGCCATTTCTAAATTGGCATCTTGTGCAACTGTAAAACAGAAAAATTTTTAATAATTTCTAGAGGGTAAATATTTTTCTAGTTTTGAAATCTTACCGATTAAGGCATTGTTGCCTCCTAATTCCAGCAGGCATTTTCCAAATCTGCTCTGAACTTTCAGCCCGACTTCTTTTCCTACTTTAGTACTTCCAGTAAAGGAAACAAGTGAAACTCTGGAAAGTTTTTTTTTTTTATTCAAGATTTCTCGAAATTTCGTTTTTATTTCTGTTACAATGTTTTATTACCTTTTATCACTGACTAAGGCTTCTCCAACATCTGCTCCTCCAGTTATAAGCGATGCTACAGAGCCAGGAATTCCATTTTTTTCTAAAACTCCACTGATTATTTTTGTTGTGGCTATAGAAATTAAAGGTGTAGAAGGCGCTCCTTTCCAGATGATAGTGTTTCCACAAACCA
Source organism: Belonocnema kinseyi (assembly GCF_010883055.1). NCBI lineage: Eukaryota > Metazoa > Arthropoda > Insecta > Hymenoptera > Cynipidae > Belonocnema > Belonocnema kinseyi. Next base: position 42,172,671 of record NC_046664.1, read on the forward strand.
TTGCTATCGCACTGTTCCAGCCATAAACCTAAAATATATTTTTTTGTAGTAGCAAGATTATGATTTTATCTGATCCCGAATCAACTCGGCGGGTCATATCTTTTCAGATCAAATTTTAATTTTTTAATAACATATCCCAATAGGAAATGTTATTGTGCATATTTTTAGTCCTCTAAATAAATGTGTTGACTATATGAGTTTTCGAAAAAATGAAGAAAATGTTTCTTTTTTCTGCAATCGCAAAATACGAAAATTTTGTGTTCAACTCGCCATAAATTCCACAATAATAGAAATTTTGTAATAAAAATTTCAGAAAATATGCAAAATCATATAATGAAACTAACTGTATTTATAGAATTTCAATTAATTGTCACTACAAATTTATAACGATTTTTATTCTTCTCATGGCGTAAATTAGATTTTGAAAGTTTCAAACGTTTTGGTCGTCGAACGAATTTTCAGAAAATTAACTGTCATGAATAATAAATTTTGTATTCTACCACACTGATATAATATTCTTGTCAGTAATTTATTGGCCTAGTATTTATATTTATATTTCTTTTTATTATTAAAAATATTTGTTGAAAATTCTATAACTTTCTAGAAAGGTTATCATTTTTGGTTGAAAATTCAACTTTTTTGCTAAATATTGGTCTTTTTGGGTTTAAGATTCAAGTATTTGATAAGAAATTAACTTTTTGTTACAATTCCATCTTTTTAAAAATAAAAATGCAATTTTTTGGCTGAAAATTCAATTTTTTGTTAAAAAATTTCTTTTTGTTGAAAATAAAACTTTGTAGTTTAAAAATTTAAATACCGTATAAAAAATCGCCTTTTTGGCTTTAAAATTAAACTATTCGGTTAAAAATGCTTTAATTTCTTAATTAAAAATAATTTTTTGTTGAAAAAGCTTAAAAATTTGACTATTTTTTTAAAAAATGGATCTTCGTAGTAAAAAAATTCAAGTATGCGAGTAAAAAATTAACCGTTTTTTTAACCATTCAAATTATTTTGTGGCTAATTTATGTATTTTGTTAAAGTCGTCATTTTTAGTAAAAAATTCAATTGGGGTTTTAAACATTTTTCTATTTGGACAGAGGATTCGTCCTTTAAAAAAATTTTTTTTATCGATAATGTAACGAATTTTTTTAAAATTCGTAAATAAATGAGTTTGAACTTTAAATCTTTTTATTCCTTTTATAAAAGGTTATATATTTAAAATTTTATAATATTAGAATGCTGGAATTTAAAAGTTAATGGTCAGGTAAAATGAAGAATTGAGCAGGGAAGAGTCAAGGAATTTAAAAATTTAAGTTTTTCGGCCTCCCTGACAGTATACACATTTTTTTATTTGCTTAATTTCGAAAACTTTGCGTTTTTTAATACAGTTATGAATTTTCGCAATTCATTTAATCTCTAAAATCTAAAAATATTTTATGAAAATACAATCTGATTTTCAGAACGATCTATTCAAAGATGTACTTTTCCGAAAAATAAAGACTTAGACTTTTGATTAGTTTCTGAAATAAAATAAAACAAACTAAGAAAAAAAAAGATCTTATAATTTTATATTGATCACGTAATTTAATTTGATTATACTAGTTACTCACTGCTACGGGGAAATTAAACGCAGATATGACGCCAACAACTCCTAAAGGGTTCCATTTTTCAAGCAAAGCATGGTCTTTCCTTTCTGACGGAAAAATACCTCCAGCAAACATTCTTGACAAACCCACAGCGTAATCGCAAATGTCTATGTATTCTTGAACTTCACCAATACTCTCCGGTAATATTTTACCTGTAGATTTGAATTTGTTACAAAATTTATAAATTGTTTTTTTTTTTAAATAAATAATTAATCGAGGGGTTAAATCACTTTTGAGTTGAGATGTACACCTACATATTTCTGAATTCTTTTATATTCTTCCAAATTCTTTTTAATTAGCTTACATTTTTTCGAATTCCCTTGTTTTCTTTTGAATCTTCTTGAATTTCCTCTAAAGTTTACGAATTCACTTGAATTCCTGAAAGCTGATCAATATTTTAAATGCTTTTGAACTATTCGAGTACTTTTTTATTCCCTTGAAGTCTTTTGAATTTACCTTCAATTTCATTCAATTTTTTCATTACTTAAAAATTTTTTTAAATCTTAAATTCTTTCGAATTCTTTTCATGATTTTGAGCTCTTTAAACTGTTTTTGATTCTCTTGAATAATTTAGAATTTCCTAGTCTTCGTTTGAATTTTCTTGCATTACCTCGAAAGTTTTCTAATTCTTTTGAATTTCTTAATTTTTTTTCAATACCTTGCATGCTTTTAAACTCTCTGAATACTTTTGTATTCCTTTGAAAACTTTTGAATTCACCTTGAATTTCCTTCTATTCTTTGAATTCTGGTGAGTTCTTTAAAATCTTAAATTTTTTTGATTTTTTTGAATTTATTAAATAAATTCGAATTATTTGCATGCTTTTAAACTCCTTAAATTATTTTTAAATTTCTTGAATAATTTGGAACTCTTATGAGTTATTACGAATTTCCTTGGAAGTTTATGAATTCACTATAATTCTTTGTATTCTTTCAATATTATACATACTTTTGAACTTTTAAAATACTTTTTTTATTCTCTTAAAGTCTTATGAATTCACCTTGTACTTCAATTATTTGTATTCGCTTGAATTCTTTAAAATCTTAAATTATTTCGAATTAGAACTTTCATTCAGAACTTTGCATGCCTTTGAATTCTTCGAATTCAAAGTTTTTTTTTGAATTAATTAAATACTTTTGAATGCTTTACATCTTTTTTAACTCTTTATATTATTTTAACTTCTCTTGAATATATTTTAATTCTCATGGGATTATTTGGAATTTCCTTGAATTATTTGGAATGTTCTTGAATTCTCCATTCGAATTCACTTGACTATTTTAAATTTTTTTACTACTTTGCATGTTTTCGAACATTTTGAATACTCCTTTATACTCTTCAGTCCTTTAACTTCCTTCAATTCTTTGTATTCTTTTTTTTTTCTTTAAAATCTTACATTCTTTTGAGTTCATGAAATACTTTTAAATTATTTGCATGCTTTTGAATTCTTTAAATTATTTTTAATTTTTCTGAATGATTTCGAATCATCATGGAATTATTTCGAACTTTGTTGACTTCTTTTGAATTTTCTTGAATTCCCTTGTAAGCTTTCGAATTCGCTTGAATTCTTTCAATTTTTCAATTCTTTTAGCATGATTTTGAACTATTTTTAATACCCTTTCATTCTTTTGAATTCGCCTTGAATTCCTTCAGTTCTTTATATTTTTTAAGTCCTTTAAAATCTTAAAATTCGTTTGAATTTTTTGCATGCTTTTTAAGTGTTCAAATTATTTTTAATTCTCTTGCATAATTTCGAATTTACCTGGAATTATTTAGAATTTCATTGACTTATGATTCTTCTTGAATTACCTTGATAGCCATTGAATTGACTTGAAACCTGAAAATTATTTCAATACTTTGCATGCTTTTGAACACTGAATAATTTTTTTTATTCTTTTGAAGTATTATGAATTCACCTTGAATTTCCTTCAATATTTACTTCTCTTAAATCTTAAATTCTTTTGAATTCTTTACATGCTTTTAAAGTCCTTAACTTATTTTTAATTATCTTGAATAATTTCGAATTTCCTTCACTTCTTTAGAATTTTCTTAAAGTTTTTAAATTGACATTGCATTTCCATCAATTATTTGCATCCTATTGAGTTTTTAAAAAATCTTTACATTTTTGTAATTCTTTTAAATTCTTTGAATTTTTTTCATGTTTGACTACTTTTGAATTCTATTAAAGTCTTTTGAATTCACCCTGAATGTTTTTAGATTCCAATGACGTTTTTTTAATTAGCTTTGAATTCCCTACAATTCTTTGTATTTTTTGTTTGAATGATTGAATTCAGATGGACATTAAATTTCCTAGTGATTAAATCTTCGCAGTTACATAAATTACATTTATTTCCAAAAGTTTTCTGCGAATTTCTGCTGTAGACTTTGTATGCATGTTTTTTTCCAGATTTTAGATTATTCAAGATAACTTACCCATTTCAAGTGAGACTAATTGTCCCAGCGGCTTCAAATTTTTTCGAAGTTCGTCTCCAATTTGTCTAACAATTTCGCCTCGAGCTGGAGCTGGAAGAGAAGCCCATTGAGGCCACGCTTTTTGGGCCTCTGAGATTGCATTTGCAGCTTCTTCTGGAGTAGATTCCCTAACTTTTGCTATAACTTGGCCACTTGTTGGTGAAATCGACTCTATTAACTAAAAATTTTTTTTTATTCCATCGTTTTTTATTAATTCAATTTTTTTTCGAATTTTTGTTACATTTTTAATTAAATTTTTTATTAAAATTTAAAATTTAGGTAGTTTCGTGTAATTTAAAAAGTTATCTACTATCATCTTTTTATCTCAGATTTTTGCATAGTGGGATATTTTCCTGAGACTTAATTAATTGACTGATTAATAGTCGAATTTATCTTCCTTTTTATCTCATTGTGCAAACAATAGCAAGCCTTCTCTGAGTTGGAAAAATTTTTTCTTTATTCAAATATTTAAAGAATAACAAATACATATTCAAGTAAATTCTTTAAACATTGACATTTATACAAAAATAATTCAATGCTGTGAAGCCTTTTTTTAAATTAATTGGAAAATATTTCCAAGAGATTTCTCACTAAAACTTACTTTGCCAGTTCCTCCCCAGCGACCATCGTACAACCCCGGATTTTCAGTAGAAAGTCCAAGCTGTTTTAAAAATCCATATTTAGGGTCAGTCACTAAATTCCTTGTAAATTGCATGTTCGGAGACTTAATTAATTTTTTAAAGAACAAATGTAACATGCTGTCGCGGTTAATGCCGGCTGGGAACTGCTGAGGATCTCGTCGGGGTTATCTGCTCTTCTTTCTTATCACATTAGAAACTGATTTGAGATTGTAGGAGGGAGTAGTCAACACAAAATATTCCTCGCAGAGATAGGGATACTTGTATTCTCCCTCTGGAGTAAATATAGCACAATATAGCAAAAATTAGTTGGAAAAATTACATGAATCATAACTTAATGTTATTTAAAAAGGAATGTATCTTTTAATCAATAATACGATCTTTTACCATCCATTATTGATAAAATAAAATTATCCAATTAGTGAATTAATGATTTTCTAAATCCTAAAATATTAAACAAAAAAAGAAAATCTATATATTACTGTACGTAATTATTAGTTTCCAGAAATGTTTTACTAGTAATTGCTAGTTGAATTAGGCAGGGTGTCCGAGAAATTCATTTTCAAAATTTCCTGATTTTTCTTTGACTAATATTACATTTTCTCTGATTATTAATATTCAAATACCAGCATTTTAATCTTTTTCTCTTATCATAGAATCTTTTATAAACGGCATAAAAGAGTATTTCAGATACAAATTTAAAATGTTCCAATTTATTCATTTATTTTAAACAAAAAATGCATTTTCTAGTATAAAAAATGGCTTTGTAACAAAAGACTTGAATTTTCAACAAAATAATTAAATTTTTAACAATAGTAAAATTTTCAACCTAAAAAGATACATTCCCAAGAAGAAAATATCATAGCTTATGTTTTAATCAAAATATCTGAAATCTATACAAAAAATTTTTTTTTATCCAGAAAGGTGAATTTTTAATAAATAAAAATTTTACACCCTAGAAAGAAATAAAATTTGATCTAAATTCTTGGAACTTTAAGGCAAAAGACGAATTTTCTCTACAAAAATTGAGTTTTAAAAAAATTCGTATGACTTTTCAGCAAAAAATTTAATATTCACAAAACTTACGAATATTTACCCAACAAAAAATGAAATTTCAAATGAAGGAAATTTTTTTTTTTATCACAAAAGGAGATTTTTCAACTAAAAAATTATCAATCTTGAAAAAATGGACTTTACATTTGCAGTTAAAAATTAGTTTTAGACAAAAAAGGCTTTTCGGTTAAATAGTTAAATTTTCAACCAGACATAAGCCTTTAATCAAAACAATAAATTTTAAACAATGTAGTTTAATTTGTACCCAAGTAGTCGAATTTTCAATTAAAAAGGATAATTTTCAACAATATAGTTAAACTTGCAACCAACGAGATGAAATTTGAATAAAAAATATAAATCTTCAATAAAAAAAAAGATTTCTTAACAAAATGATTCAACTAAACCTTTAAAAAAAAGTTAAATAATCTACAAAGAAGAATATTTGGTAACCAAAAAGTTGCATTTTCATAAAAAAATTAAATTTCTACTAAAGCAGATGAATTTTTTAATCAAAAAGATTAATTTAAAAAAAAATTATGTTTTCTGTTAAAAAAAGACTTCAGATGACTTTTCACGATCAAAATATGAATTTTTAAACAAGAAATAAGTTTATATGCAAAAAATTGAATTTTTAATCCAAAAAGACGAGTTTTTAACAAAATAGTTTAATTTTCAAGCAAGCAGTTGCATTTTTATCCAAAAACATTAAGTTTCTCCTGAAGCAAATGAATTTTTATTAACAAAAAATTTTTCAAAAAGATAGTTGAATTTTTATCCAAAAAAGATTCCAGTTGACTTTTCAAGATAAAATCATGAATTTTTGTACAGAAAATAATTTACTACGAAAAACTTGAATTTTCAGTCCAAAAAGGATGTATTTTTAACAAAATAGTTAAGTTCCCCACGAAATCGTTGTCTTTTTATCCAAGAAAAATGACATTTCTCTTAAAACAGATGAGTTCTTTTTTTTTAACATTTCAAACAAATGGGTAAATTTTCAATACAAAAATACGAATTTTTTCAATCGAAAAGGATATATTTTCAACCAAATTTTAAACAAAATAGTCTGCTAAATAGTTGAACCTTCATCCAAAAAGATTTCAATTGGCTTTTCCACACAAAAAGAGAAATTTTTAAACAAAAAGTCATTTTTCTAGGAAGTAGTTAAATTTTCAACAAAACAATTGCATTCTTATCTAAGGAGAAAGAAAACTCTGCTAAAACAGGTGAATTTTTATATAAAAAATACCAATTTTCCGAAAAAAGTAGGACTTTCATCCAAAAAGGTTTTCAATTGGCTTTTCAACACAAAAATAGAAATTTTAAACCAAAAATAAAATGTCTAGAAAATAGTTGAATTTGGAACAAAACAGTTACGTTTATCCAAGAAAGTTGCAATCTTTTTAATAAAAAATATGAACTTTTAAATCCAAAAGACAAATTTTCAGAAAAATATTTTTCATCAACAAAAATTTCAATTCACTTTTCACGATCAAAATATCAATCTCTAAATAAGAAATAAGCTAATATGAAAAAATTGAATTTTTAATCCAAAAGATGAATTTTTAACAAAATGGTTTAATTTTCAACCAAAAAAGATTCCAGTTGACTTTTTAATATCAAAACACGATTTAAAAAGTTTCTACGAAAAAATTGAATTTTCAGTCGAAAAAGAGGAACTTTTTCAACCGAAAAGGATGTATTTTTAACAAAATTGTTAACAAAATATTCTACTAAATAGTTGAATTTTTAACCAAAAAAATTTCAACTAAACAGTCCCATTTTTGTCTAAGGAAAATGTAAATTGACCTAAAATAGGTGAATTTTTAAATAAAAAATACAAATTTTCAGAAAAAGTTAAACTTTCATCCAAAAAAAATTTGAATTAGCGTTTCAACATAAAAATAGAAATTTTAAACAAAAATTACATTTTCTAGGCAATAGTTGAATTTTCAATAAAACAATTTCATTTGCATCCAAGAAAGTTGCAATCTTTCTACTAAAAAATATGAACTTTTAAATCAAAGACAAATTTTTAGAAAAAAATAGTTTTTATCCAAAAAAGATTTCAATTGACTTAGCAGTAACAAAATATGAATATTAAACAGAAGGTTCTACGAATGTAAATGTTCTATGAAAAGAGTTAAATTTTTAATCCAAAAAGACGAATTTTTGACAAAAAAGTTAAATGTGCAACCAAAGAGGATGTCTTTTTAAGAAAATTGTGAAAAGTTCAACCAAATAATAAAATTTATAATGAAAAAGATCATATTTAGGAGAGCTAGTAATCAGTAGTTGAGCTGATACGTCATTTAAGTACGGCCCTTAATCCAGTTCTAATCAGGAAAACTCCACTTGTAATCCGAAATACTCCAGGTGATTCGGAGTAATTCCAATATTCCGGAGTAATCCACTTGTAGTTCGGTCTACTTCAATGGTTTAGAATGATCCCAGTATTCCGATGTATTCACTTCTAATCCAATTTTCATTCGAAGCAACCCTATTGTAATCCACATTTAATCTAGAGTAATCCACTTGTAATGCGTTGTACTTTAGTGATTCAGAAACATTCCAGAATTCAGAGTAATTCAATTGTAATGCGAACTAATCCACTTGTAATCCAGTTATAATTTGGAAAACTCCCCTTGTAGTCTACGGAGCTTCGGGTGATTCAAAGTTTTCCCAATATACCGGGGTAATACACTTATAAACCGGGGTAATCCACTTGTAATCCAGATATAATCTGTAGTAATCCACTTGTAATCTGAGATAATCCACTTTTTCATTCGGAGCAATTCACTTGTAATCAGGATATAATTTTGAATAATCCACTTGTAATTTGCAGTGCTCCAAGCGATACGAAATGACCCCAATATTCCGGAATAATCCAATTGTAATCCGAAGTAATCAGCTTGAAATGTAGCGCAGTGCAATTGTAATCCAGATGATTCGAAGTAATTTAGGCAAACCAAATAATTCACCTATAATACAGCGTAATCTAATTGTAATCCATATAATTCGGAGTCATGTGATTAGGTAATCCAAATAGTTTTCAACTATTATGTAGATTTTTAAAAATTATTATAATTTTCTTAACTGTCATTTCTGTAGAAAATTACTAGTCTTCGATGTAAAAATGCAACTATTCGGTGAAAAATTAATCTACTTTGTAGAGAATTCCACAATATTGTTGAAAAGCAATGTCTTTGTTAAAAAATCAACTGTTTTTTTGAAAATTCGTCCTTATGGGTTGTAAATTAATTTCTTCCGTTGAAAATTTGTTTATTTTCTATTGAAAAGTAATTAATTTAAATCAAAAACTAAATATTTGGTGAAAAATGATTCCACTTTGTAGAAAATTCAGCAATGTAGTCAGAAAGTCATTTTTTGGTTGAAATATCAGCTGTTTTGTTGAAAATTCATTTTTCTTTTATTAGAAAATTTAACTATTTGGTTGAAAACTCATTCTATTTTAGTTAGAAATTAATTTTCTTAACTGCAAAATTTACGTAAAGTAAAACTCTTCTATAGCGCCGATTTTGGGGCTGACGGTGGGTGGGAACTAACTTATCACAGCCCGCTCCATTCTTGTTTGCTCATCCTTGAGTGCTCGCCTGAGTGACAATCGCAGATCCCGCGCAGCTCCTGTTACACCTGCCTGCGGCTAGAGTTCTTACATTCCTGAGAATTTAAGTTCAGGTTATATAGCCGAGAATATGACAGAATTGAGGAGAATTTAAGAATTTATGATTTTTAAAAATATTTTTATTATTCAGGTCATATCAGCGGTTGAATATCAATTATTTCTAGCTCAGACATATTCAGGAATTACAGTGTTTCATATACAAATTTAAAATTTTCAAAAGTGTTAATTTATTTAAAAAAAGAAGTTTTTTATGGTTTAAAAGATAACTCTTTAACAAAATACTGGAATTTTCAATAAAATAATTATATTTTTTTACATAATAGTAAAATATTCAACCTAAGAGGACAAATCACTAACGAAAATATTGTTATAGTTTATATTTTAATCAAAAAAAGAATTAAATTTATGCAACAAAAGAAAATAATTTTAAAACCAAAATGACGAATTTCCAACAAACAGATTTTTTAATTAAAAAAAAATGAAAGTTTATCTAAATTATTAAACCTTCAAACCAAAAGACAAATTTTCTTTATAAAAATTCAATTTTCAAACAAAAAAATATGACTGTTTAACAAAAAATTAATGTCCACGAAACTGATGCATTCTTACGTAAAAAAAAGGTAATTTCAAACTAAAAAATAATTTTTAAAAACGCGAATTTTTAACTAAAAAATGTCAATCTTAAAAAATTGAAAAGTTCCATTTTCTGTTAAAAAATGAATTCTGAAAAAAGAAGTATTTTCTGCTAAACAGTTAAATTTTCAAGCAGACATAAGCCTTCAATAAAAAAACTTCACAATATAGTTTAACTTTGACCCAAGTAGTTGATTTTTCAATTAAAAAAGATTAATTTATAACAAAATAATTAAACTTTTAACCAACGAGATAACTTTTCGACTTAAAATATAAATTTAAAAAAAAAGTGATTTCTTAGCAAAGCGATTCAAACAAATGTTTTAAACAAATTAGTTGAATTATGAAGCAAAAACGAACAATTTTTAACCAAAAAGTTGCATTTTCATACAAAAAATGAAATTTCTTCTATAACAGATGAAATTTTAAATGAAAGATAATTTTTTTTTAATAGTTGAATTTTCTGTTGAAAAATATTTTAGTCGAGTTTTCACGATCAAGCTATGTATTTTTTAACAAGAAATAATTTTCTACCAAAAAAATTGAATTTTCAATGCAAACAGACGAATTTTTTACCAAAAAGGATGACTTTAACAAAATTGTTGAATTCTCTAGAAAATAATTGCATTTTTATAAAAAAAATATGAAATTTATCTTAAAGCAGAAGAATTTGTTATTACAAAAAAAGTTTTTTTACATCCAAAAAAGATTCCTGTTAACTCAGTAACATCAAAAATTGAATTTTCGTAACAATGAAATAAGTTTCTACGAAAAAAATCTCAATCCAAAAAGACGAATTTTTTCAACCAGAAATGATGAATTTTCAACAAAATAGTTAAATTCTCTACCAAATAGTTGTATTTTTATCCAAAAATATCAATTTTGTACTAAAACATATGAATTTGTGATCAAAAACAATTTTTTTATAAGTAAAACTTTCATCCAGAAAATATTTCAGTTCATTTTTCAACACCATAATATAAATTTTAAACAAAAAGTAAATTTTCGACGAAATAGTCAAGTTTTCAAGAAAATAGTATAATAGCTTAATTTCTAAACAAACAGTTGCATTTTTATATAAAAAAAGCATTTAATTTCTGCTAAAGCAGGTAAACTTTAAAATAAAAAGAATAAAAACTTTCAAAAAAAGAGTTGAATTTTCAACCGAAAAGTTAACCAAAAAATGCAATTTTCTATTAATTAAAATAAATTTGAGATTCTCATAAATTCTCAGTTATATTCTCGGTAATATTCTCATTCTCGTTACCGTTCTCAAAGTAATATAACCGGCTCATAACTCTACCTGTGGCGCGGCGTCAATTCTCGGAAGGGCTATAGAAGGGAGGGCTGTTGAAGGGTTTCACTGTATTTCACTTCTCATTGTAAATTTATATTTGTTAGTTGCAAATTCAACTATTTAGTGGAAAATGCATGTATTTTGTTAAGAATTCGTCTTTTTTGGTAGGCAATTCTTTTTCTTGGTTAAATTCAACTTCTTTGTTAAATTTTTTTTCTAATCTTATTTTTTTAATTTAAAATATAATTATTCCATTGTTGGTTGAAAAGTTATATTTTTTAGTTAAACATGTAATTATTTGGTTAAAAATGTATATTTTGTAGTTGAAAATTTGTTTGGAAATTCATGTTTTTTGCCTTTTACCAGTACAAAATTAATCTTACTCATTGAAAATTCACTTTTTTTCGTTGAAGATTCGATCGTATGGTTCAACTTATAGAAAAGGCAATAATTTTGTTAAAAGTCGTTTTCTTGGTTGAAAATTCGATTGTTTTGTTGAAGATTCGTCTTTCTGAATTAAGACCTAACTACTTGGATAGAAAATTCAAGCATATGGTTTACAATTAATTTTTGTTTTAGAAAATTCTTTTGTTTGGTTGAAAATTATTCTTTTCTGGTAAAAATTTTATTTTCTGGGTTGAGAATTATTATGTTGTTGTTAAAAATTCGACTACTTGGTTGAAAGTTAAACTACTTTGTTAAAAACTTAGTTTTTTGGCAAAAAATAAACTATTTTCTTGAAAATTCGTGTTTTTTCTCAATATTATTTTTTAACTGAAAATTCAACTATGTCATTTTTGGTGGAAAATTTACTTTTTTCGGTTTAAAATTCAACTATTTCTTTGAGAATTTTTCTTTTTCTTTTTGGTTGAGAATTCAACTATTTTGTTGAAAAATCCTCTTTTTTTGGTTGTTTTCAACTGTTTTTGATTTAAATTAAAAATCTGTTTTAGTGTAAATATAAGCGATTAAATTTTCTTCCTTTTGAAATTTCCTTTGGTTTAAAAAATAATCTTTTTTTAGAAATTTAAATAATCTTGTTAAAATTGTTTTTTTTTTGTTTAAGATTCATCACTTTGTTGAAAATTCTTGTTTTTTTTTTTCGTTAGAAAATTAATCTTCTTGACAAAAAATTCATCTATTTGGTTGAAAATGCAACAAATTATTTGAGAATAATCCTTTTAAAAAAGTTTTTGTTTTTTGTGTTTTTATATAATAATAATTATAATTATATAATCCACCTACGCCAGTCCGAATTTTTAGGACTCTTCCCTCTCGATGTATAGATAACAGCTATAAATCATTGCAGATATAAATGCAGTCACCAAACCTAAATTTAAAAAAGGTGAAATTAAAACTGAGAATATTTCATATAAAAACATCTTTTATTGAAAACAGTTAATACTTACACATAATTTTAATAAAATCGCGGCAGTGATTCTCGCATAAAATTCTTGCAAAAATTCTCTTTTTTACAATTAAAGAAAGAAATGTCACTATTGGTCACTTCACACACAAAATGTGAAACTAGTGCCTGTTTTTACTTTCATCGCAAAACATAAATATTTTAGTTTTAAAAGTTCATTGACCTCTACCAATTATCTTGGAGATTTCGTATTCTCTCACTGGGCAAATATCACATTTCAGAGAAATTAAGTTACTGAGTCATCGAATTTTTTTATTATTAAAATTTTTTTTTTAAATTTATCTATTATTTTTTTAATTAATTAGAATTGATTCTAAATTATTTTTTCGTGAATTAAGGACATTAACACCGAATAATCTCTAAGATTTCTTAATATAACATTAAAAGTTCAAATAAATTCCTAAATTTATTTTTAAAAACTTCGCGGGAAGCAGATTCGAATCGTCTAATATCTATATATTAATCGCAATTTTTTTGTTGCAATATCTCCTTAAATCTTTGAGTGAATAAATCATTAATTAGAGATTGTGAAAATTCGAATTCTCAAAAACTCCAGGCCTGATATTGCATGGTGGCCGTGGAGCCTCCCCACTTGTTTTTTTTTTTTTTTTTTTTTACAAACTCAGACCTGCTTCTCTCCACTTATCTGAAAGACCAAAATGAAAATCGGAGACAATATTCGTAGATGGGAGAGCTTGTTGAAAAATATAGTCGTCCTAATTACTCTTAATTGCAGTCAAGAACGATTCCTTCATCCTGGCCTGCTATGCATAATTGATAACATCTCAGGTCAGAAACCAGTCGAAGAACCGAACGTGTCAGGGTCGGTTGGTCCTGAAAGAAATTTTTTTATAAGCGTATGGTGTGAAAATATCAAGAGGTACATAATTTACTTTTAGGGATTCAATTTAGAGGGAATACTGAAGTCAATTACGAACCTAAAATTTAATAATTTCAAACACTGTTTTATTATTTACTCAAATAACGAGCAAGATAGCTAAATTAAAAGGCTCTGATAAATTTGATAAATATAGATAAATTCCAGTTGAAATTTTCTAAAATTTTAATTTGAGTAATTGCAATTTTAAATTGTACACTTACGAAGACATTAAATTGGCATTTTTCAACATTTAAATGCTTTCAATCTGCAATTATTGTTTAATTGGAAAAATTTGGCAATGTTAAACTGATCAGTTTAAAAAAATTTCATTTTTTATTTTTTAAAATTGCAAGTATTTAATTCTGAACTATGAAATTTAGAACATTTGAATGCAAAATTGTTACCATGACAATTTAAAATGACAAATTTTGAAAGCCCGAGGCTTTAATAAAAATTGAATCCAGAATTTAATCAAGTATAAGTCAAATTTTTAGTTATACCGCGAGGAATTCAATAATCATACGATAAAATTGATACTTGTGAACGTTTTTTAATTTATTTTAGGCAAAAAATGACTTTTTTTCCATCTTGCAACCCCCTTTTTCGGAAGAAATTTTGTTTAACTTGAAAGGGGACAAATCCCTATTTTTAATTCATTAGTTGTGTAAATTAAGAAATTCGTTTATTCAAGGAATTTCTATTGTTCAGAAAAAAAAGAAAAATTCCTAAAAGGCAAGTAATAATTATTAGTTTTTAGAGCAAAATTACATTTCATTTTGAAATATCTTTAGATCGAAAAATCGGTTAAAAGTGTTTCTGTATTTTTCTTTTTTACTCAAATGTTAGCCTAAATTCGTCCATATACTCCAAATAAATTCAAAAGATTTATATCAATTCAAACGATTCCAAAGGATTATTAGAGTTTTCACAGATATCAAATAATTTTTAAATATTTCAAGAGTTTGAAGAAATTTCCTATAAAGTATTTCCAAGAATTACAACATTTCTATGGAATTTAATGAGATTTCCAAAACTTTTTAGGAATTTAAAAAGATTTCAAGGAATTTAAAAGAGATTCCAAATGATTTTTTTAAAGATTTTAGGAGTTTAAAGAAATTAGCCAGTACAATTTCAGAGAACATATCAATTTTTTCCAAGATTTAAAAGGAATTCAAAAAGTTTAATCGGATTTTTAAACATTTTACGGAATTCTTATGGATTTTAAAGAATAAAGAACGAATAACGTGGATTACAAAGGATTTAAACAGATTTTAAGAGATTTGGAAATATTTAAATAAAAAAAGTCATGGGATTTTAAGAGATACCGAAATATTTTTATAAATTTTGACGGATGTCAGGAGATTTTAATGGGATTTCAAAGATTTGATGGGATTTTATAAGATTTCGTACGACTTCGCCGAATTTCAAACGATTTGCAAAGATTTCAACGGACTTTAAAAGATTTAAAGAGATTTACGGGGGTTTCGATGATTTAAAGGGATTTCAAAGGATTTTAAGAGATTTCAAAAGATAAAAAATTATTTCAATACATTCGGAAAGATTTCCGATTAAAAATTGCACGATATAATTTCACGATATAAAGATTTCACGACTTGAAAAAATTATTAAAAATAATTTCCGCCTATTACAGATCATTTCAAGAGATTTTAAAGGATTTTAAAAGATTTAGAAGATCTGAAGGGATTTTTTGAGATTTCAAAACGATTTTATGGAATCTCAAAAGATTTTAAGGGATTTCAAGAAATTTTATTGTTTTTCAAAAGATGAAGGGATTTTAAGAGAGTCAGAAAGATTCTTGTGGGTTTGAAAGATTTAAATGAATTTTAAAGGAATTAAAAGAATTCTCCTAATTTTTTTCAATTATTTCACGAAATTGCAAGGATTTAACCAAACTTTTCGACATTTTAAGGAATTTTAAAGGATTACAAGAAAGTTTTATGGGATTTTGAAGATTTCAGGCGATTTCAAGTATTTAAAATAATTTCACGGTATTTCAATTATTTTTACGAGATTTCCACGATTATCTAAAAAGTATTTCGAGAGATTTCGAGGGAGCTTAATTGTTTTAAAGGGATTTAAAAAGATATAAGCATTCGTAAGATTTTCTGGACCCCCTCCCCCCTAAAAAAGCCTTAAGGCTTTGGGTTCTTTTCAGAAAAACAAATAACTAATTTTTGATCGACAAGTTTTTGTGCGGACCCACTGAGAAATTTTTAAATTATTCATGGTCTTATGTAAAATATATCTTTAATCGATTTAATTTTAATATTCCGTTTAATTTCTAACTTGTAAGTTTTCTAACACTTTCCACTTGAAATAATTTAAAATCGTTTACTTATATATTATGGATAATAAAATATTCTTATTTAAATTAATGAAACCTAAAAAATTAATTTGTCAGCGTTTAAAAAAATTTTGATATGAAATTGCTTTCATTAAAAATGGTTCACTCTTTTTAAACCAGATTTGTACGGATTTTTTATGTCTGGAAAAACCTGGAAATATCAGACATTGTTTTCTAAGACAGGAAATTTCTTCGAATGCGTGCTTGATTTAAAAAAAATTACAATCTAAATATGAACGAAAAGGATTCTTCATTTGCAAAAGTAGCTTTATATTAGTTTATTTAACAATTTTGTTGAAAATGCTTTTGGTTTGAAATTATTTTTTTAAACTATAAATTGAGCAATTCTATTTTTTTTTTGTAAATTTATAGTTTTCAGTTGAAAATTCAAGTTTCTGGTTCGAAATGCATGTATTTCATTGAAAATTCATTCTTCAATGGTACAAAATTAATTTTCTTGTTTGAACAATCCTCTTTTTTCTTGAAAATTCAACAGATTGTTTGCAATTTTTTCTTTCTCTTAACCGAAAGAATCTTTCTCAATTGAAAATTGAATTCACTTTGAAAAGTCGCATTTTTTAATTGAACTGAACTGATTTTGATTAAAAATCAAAATGTATTTTGATTAAAAATCAAAATGTATTTTGATTACAAATTAAAATGTATTTTGATTATAATGTCAACTACTAAATTTTTCTTTGAGAATTCATCTTTTTTGGAAATCAAATTTGATTAATTGGTTGAAATATAAACTCTTTCATTAAAAATTAATTTTTTTGATTGAATATTCATCATTTGAATTGAAAATTCAACTTTCTGTTTGAAAATTCATTTTTTCTCTAGCTGACCATTAATTTTGATTATTGAAAATTTAACTATTCCAGTTGAAGTATCAAAATTTGATTGTTTTTTTTTTGTTGAAATTTTTTTTTAAACTGAAAACGTAACTTTTCTAATTGAATATTCCATGAGTTTACTTCAAAATTCACCTCTATGATTGGATATACATTTTTTAACTAAAAATTTATCTATTCAGTTTTTGGTAGAAAAATTAACTACTTTAGTTGAAATTATGTGCTTTTCAAAAATAGAAATAAATCTTCTTAGTAGAAAATTCAATAATTCTAGATGAAGATTGATCATTTCAGTTTTAATTTCATCTTTTTTATTTAAAATTGAACTATTCTAGATGAAGATTCATCATTTCAGTTGAAACTTCATCACTTTATTTGAAAATCTATCTATTTTTTTTTAATCTGCTATTTTAAAACGGAAACTGACCACTCGTATAGAGTATTCCATCATTTTAGTTAAAAATTGGTCTTTTTGGTTGAAAAAGTATATTTTTTAGTTGAAAATTCGTCTTTTTGGTAGAAAATAATATTTTTTGCTGAAAATTCATCTTTTGGGTTTAATATTCAACTATTTCAGTTAAAGATTCATCTTCTTCATTGAAAATGAATCTTTTTGAATAAAATTTTAAGTATTCCAATTAAATATTCATCATTTTAGCTGAAAATTATATTTTTGGGTTGAAAGTTAAACTCTTTTGTCGAAAATGTATCTTTTTGTTTTAAAATTAATCTATTCCAGTTATATATTTATTATTTTAGTTAAAAAATTATCACTTTGGTTTAAAATTCGTTTTTTTTTGCGGAAAATTAATTTTTTTAACTGAAAATTGATCTATTCCATTTTTTGTTGGAAATTTATCTTTTTTAGTTCAAAATTTAACTATTTGGCTGAGATTTCATATATTTTGTTGAAAAATCGCGCATTTTATATAGAAAATTAACCTTTTGTTGAAGGTTCAACTATTTGGTTAAAAATTCATTTATCTTGTTGAAAATTCAATTATTTTATTTGAAAAGTTAGGACTTTGAAGCGGTTAAAATCGAATTTAATACAGTAGTATGAAAAATTATATCTGGAAAAATCCTAGAATTGTCAGACAATTTTTTTTCCCATAATTTTACTTCAAAATTCATGTCTATGATTGAATATACATTTTTTAACTAAAAATTTAACTATTTAGTTTTTGGTTAAAAAATTATCTACTTCAGTTGAAATGTAACTATTTTTTTTTTAATTTGTTATTTTAAAAAGGAAAATGCGACTACTCCTATCGAGTCATCATTTTAGTTAAAAGTTCGTCTTTTTGGTTGAAAAAATCTATTTTTTACTTGAAAATTCGTCTTTTTGGTAGAAAATAATCTTCTTTCCTGAAAATTCATCTTTTTAGTTCAATATTCAACTATTTCAGTTCAAGATTCATCTCCTTGTCTGAAAATTAATCTTTTTGATTGAAATTTTAAGTATTCCAATTAAATATTCATCATTTTAGCTGAAAATTAATTTTTTTGGTTGAGAGTTAAACTCTTTTGTCAAAAATTTATCTTTTTGTTTTAAAATTAATCTATTCCAGTTATATATTTATTATTTTAGTTAAAAATGTATCACTTTGGTTTAAAATTCTTTTTTTTTGTGTGGAAAATTATTTTTTTTTTAACTGAAAATTTATCTATTCCATTTTGTTGTTGGAAATTGATATTTTTCAGTTCAAAATTCTACAATTTTGTTGAAAATTGATGTTTTTTAGTTGAAAATTGAACTATTTGGTTGAAATTTCATATATTTTGTTGAAAAATCGCATTTTATAGGGAAAATTATCCTTTTGTTGGAAATTCAACTATTTGGTTGAAAATTCATCTATCTTGTTGAAAATTCAATTATTTTACTTGAAAAGTTAGGAATTTGAAGCGGTTAAAATTAAATTTAATATGATAATATGAAAAATTATATCTGTAAAAATCCTGGAATTGACAGGGAATTTTTTTTGCAGAATTTGAGTAGACACCCTATTTTTGATAGGATTTTGAAAAGGGACACTTACAGTTGATTTATCGAAGTTTTCCATTAAGATCGTTCTTTGGACGTTGTCCAAGCCTTCGCAGCTTGTTAAAAATGTTGGTATAAAATTACCAAAGAACCAGGCGAGATCCACAGTTGCGAGACTGTGTATGGCATTGGCTATTTCATCGGCCAATAAATTGTGAGATCTGTAAACACAAAATGAACAAAATATAATGTTTTACCTATTTTATTAATTCTTCAAGTTTATTTTTATTTGAAAATTTAATACGGACCGATGAAAAAGTACAGTAAAAAGAGCCATCAGGAACCTCTCAAGAAGATGATTTTTGAAAATGGCACGCTGATAGAGTCGCCATCTTCCATTGAGTTCTTCGAGACTTTGCAGACTTTGGCGGAAAATGTTGACGTCTGACTGTAGTAAAGCCTGACCGAAAGCTTCTAAAATTGCCACCAGTTCTTCTTTATGTTCAATGGGCTCTTCGCCTTCCGGTTGGCCGAAAGTTCGAAGTATGGACGAGTTGTAAAAGTACTGCCACCGATGAATTAAAATGCTGAAAAAGAAGGAATACATTTTTTATTTAACCCTCAAACGGTACGCTGGTGCGAATTCGCACCAGTGTACCGTTTGCGAATTCTGGGTTGGAGTGTACCGTTTGAGGGTTAAACAATACATAATATTGAAAATATAAAGCAAGAAGAAGAACCAAAGATTCGATCTTACAAATAAAATAATATTACCTGTGAAATAATCGCAATAAGACGAGAGTTGTGTCCGGGTGAGAACTCAGATCATTGTTCACTGCTGGCCAAACATGTCCAAGACACAAACTAGTTACGGACGGAACAAACGCTTTAAAAGCGCTACTTGGGGCTGACACGACCAGAATTAAAATTTCTAAAAGCTGATCAAGCGCAGGTCCCGATGAGATATTTTCCCTGAGAGAGGTAAATAAGAAAAGTAATTGAAAATCCTCTAACAGAACGCCCATTAATTACGTAAAGCTTTTTAGAAATGGGGGGGGGGGGCAAAGAATTTCTTACTGAAGATTTTTTAAAATATGGTACTTGAAGGACTGTTTTGGCTGTTTTAAGTTCTTTTTATAATTTTATACACATTGTGTCTATTTATTTCTTCTTTATTGCGAAATATTTCATATTATATAGTTCAATAAATATTGATTCGTGGAGTTAACCATTTTTAAATCTGGTGTGCAAATTTCAGAAAACCTTGTGCAATCCCTAGAAATCTTTGGAATATTACGACCACGATGGCTAACGTTCATGGTCTCTTAAAATATGTTTCAAACGATTTAGCTGCTATAAAATTTCTTGAAATCGTTTATTAACTGTTGAATACCGATAAAGTTCATTGAGATTCAATAAAATCTTTTGAAATTTTTAAACTTCCATAAAAATCATTCCATTGAAATCCTTGAAATTCCATGAAATATTTTGAAACATTAAGAGATCTCGTGAAATATTGCAAATCTCTTTTGATCGCTTTAAAATACATTGAAATGTTACAAAATTCTCTAAAATCCGTGGTTAATATGCTTTGGAATGTTTTCTAATCTCTTGAAATTATTTAAAATTCCTTAATATTCTTCAAAATCTTTGAAATTCTATTAAAATTCCATCAAATCCTTCAAAATTCATGAAAATACTTCGATATATCTTGAAATCCTTTCAAATCCTGTCAATTCTTTTGAAAAATTTGTAAATCCCTTAAAATTTGGTCAATCATTTCAATATTCCGTGAAATCCTATGAATTCTATGGACATCTAACATAAGCTCCCAAAATCTTTCTAAACAAATTTTGCTCCTTGGTAATTCCTTGAAATCCTACAAAATTCATTGCAATTCAGTAAAATCTTTTAAAATCCTTGAAATCGTTTGAACTTCTAGAGCTGCCATAAAAAACTTTTAAAATTCATAAAATTCCGTTAAGTATTACGAAATCGAAACTGCTTTGAATCTCTTAAAATAAGTTAAAATCCCTTAAGGGCATGTGACACAGCTAAATACCTATATTACCGACCACAGTTTTTCAGTTCACTGAATGTTTTTTTGAACCTAAGAACTTTTTTTGTA
>NC_046664.1:42193787-42212458 GCF_010883055.1 Belonocnema kinseyi
TACGTTTAAGTACAAAGCTTAATAATAAAAGATGTAAAAAAATATATTTCAACAATCAATTCCAACGGCATCAGCCGATAACGTTGTACACGAAAATACGAATCCTCTAGAGCCTCGTCTAGTGGCCGCCAGATATCGTGTTTTCGTGTACAACGTTATCGGCTGATGCCATTGGAATTGATTGTTGAAATATATTTTTTTACATCTTTTAGTATTAGGCTTTGTACTTAAACGTAGTTTTCTTTCGGCTCTTGCATTTTTTAAACTTTGAGACTGACCTTTTATGTATAAAAAAAGTTCGAACGTTCAAAAAATGTTGAGGTTCAGAAAAAAGATGAAATAATTTTCAGTGAAGTTCCTACCAAAATGCAGTACCTAAACGTACTTTATTGTACTCTAATACATTTCCCAAAGTTTCAACTCGATATTTTATTTACAAAAAAACTTCTTAGGTTCAAAAAAAAATTCAGTGAACTGAAAAACTGTGGTCGGTAATATAGGCATTTAGCTGTGTCACATGCCCTTAATATCCTTTCAAATCTTCGCAAATCTTTTGAAATCCAGTGGTGTCTTATAAAAACGCTAAAAATCCCTTTAGATCCATTTAAATCTTCGAAATCCCCTTAAAATCGACTAAATTCCTTCAAAATCCGTGAAAATACTTCAATATCTCATGAAATTCTTTGAACTCTTGGTAATTCTTTTGAAAATGTTTTAAATTCCTTAAAATTTTGTAAATGATGTGAATATTCCGTGAAATCCTACGGATATTTAATATAATCACTTAAAATCCCTTTAAAACGATTGAGCTCCTTGGAAATCCCTTGAAATCCTTTAAAACCTTTGGAAATCCCATAAAATTCTTTGAGATTCAGTGGAATTTTTTTGGAATCCTGGAAAAATCTTCAAAAACATATAAAAATCTCTTAAAATTTCCTAAGATTTGAGCAAAACCTTGAAATTCTGTGAAACATTTGAAAAATCTTAAAAATTAGGCTGCATCTAGTCATCCTCAAAAATTGGGGGACTGCGCATCCCGAAATTCAGGATGACGAGACACTTAGTTTAAATTCATTGACAACTTACGAAATTCTCCAACAGCCGTGGATATACTTTGGAATATTTTTAAATCCCTTAAAATTCTTTTAAATACCGTGAAATCATGAAAATCCATTTAAATATCTTAAAATTCAGTGAAATCTTTTGAAATCTAATGAGAATCCTTGAAATTACTTGAAATCTTTCAAGTTAAATACTTCACAGTTCGTGAAAATACTATGACAGGGTCTCTAGAGATTCTTAGGAACAAAATTCAAGTTTTTTTCCAGGTTTTCCAGGTCAAGCAATCAAAATTTTCCAGATCTCCTTTTTTATATCAAATAATAAAATAAACGTTAGTCATACATGTAAAAAATGAGCCATCTAATTTTTTATGGGCAAAAAATTTCTAAAGAAAGCTGAATCTTAGATAAACAAATTCTTAATTTTTTGCCAACATGAGTCGTCTTTGTGAAATCTTCAGGAATATTTTTAAATCTTTGTAATGTCTTTCAAATCATTGAAATCTTTGTGAAATCTTTTGAAATATTTATGAAATTTGTTGTAATCGTTTAAAATCACTGAAATATTTGTAATCTTTTAAAATCTTATAAAAAATTTTGATATTGTTTAAAATATTTGAAATGTTTTCAAATAATTGAAATCTGTTGTACTGTACCTGTTTTGAAATCTTTTAATTCCTTGAAGCTTTGAAATATACGAAAACTTTGTGAAATTTTTGAAAATCTTTTCAAATCTTTTCAAATTTGTTGAAACATCTTGAAATCATTAAAAATCTTTTAAGTGGTTTGAAATCTTTGAAATCTGGTGTACTATATATACCTTTATTTTACTCTTTGAAATTCTTGAAATCTTTTGAAATCCTTAAGAATTCTTCTAAATATTTTAGAAATCTTTTATAATTGTTTGAAATCTTGTTAAACATTTTAAAATCGTTTAAAATATTGCTTTGAAATCTTTATGAATGTTTTTTGAAATCTTTGAAACTTCCGTGAAATCTTTTGACATCTCCTAAAAAATTTTAAGGTTATTTAAAAGCTTTGAAATGTTTTGAAATCTTAGAAATGTGGTTTAATATACCCATTAAAAAAATTTAAACTCTTTGGTAAGTTTTAAAATCTTTATGAAATGTTCGAAATCTTTGGGGAATTTTTGTGAAAACTTTTTAATCTAGCGTACACGCCTTTTTTGAATATTTGAAATCCTTGAAATATTTGCGAAATATTTTGAAATGTTTATAAAATCTTTCTTGAATCTTTGTTTGCTAAATCTTTTGTATTCGTTGAAGTAATTGAATTATTTGAAATATTTTTTAATCTTCTAAAATGTATTAAAACCTCTTGAAATAGTTTCAAATTTTTGAAATCTTTGAAATTTTGTGTACTGTACCCTTTCTCAAATCTTTTAATTCCTTTAAATCTTTAAAGTTTTAAAATTTTTGTGACGTTGCTGTGAAATATTTATTGAAATCTGGCGTGCGCGCCTTTTTTAAATCGTTAACATCCGTGAAATCTTTATGAAATGTTAAAGATATTAAAAACATTTTGAAATGTTTGAAATATTTTGAAATCTTAAGAAATATTTTGTAACCTTTTGAAATCTTTTGTACACTCAAAAACTGAGTGGTCAACCCCTCGAAAAATCAGTTGTATGGCCATGGCTTATTCTAATTCTGAAACCGAATTAACATGGAAATTTGAAACTAATAATATTTATAATTTCTAAGTTGAACACCTCAACAAAAAGTGCCTTGAAATATCTTTATTTATTCTGTAATAAACAAAAGATAAATTATATCTTGACAAATAAAAAAATTTTCAACAGCAAGATTTTTTCTAAATGAGATGTTTCTTTCACAATAGGCTAAAAGATTTACATTACTCTGTGCATTTCGATAAAATTACTGTTTCAAAAGAAAGAAAAAAAAAGAATAATTAAAATTCAAGGTTTTCGTGAAAAAATCAAGGAGATTTCCAGGTTTTCAAGGTCACTAGACACCCTGTATGAATTTTAGGGATACCAAACATGGTCTCTTCAAATGCGTATGGCACGATTAAGCCCCTGGAAATCCCTTAAATCTCGCGAAATCTTCAAAAAACTGGAAATCCCATAAAATTCTTTGAGATGCAGGAAAATATTTAAAAATTATTAAAATCTTTAAACTCCAATAACAATCTCTTATAACCAATTAAACTTGTTTCAAATCCTTGAAATTCCGTAAAATATTTCAAGATTTTATAAGACCCCTTTAACTATTTGAAATAACTTTAAAATGCATTAAAATCTTACGAAATCTTCCATAAAATGTGGATATTCTTTGAACTGTTTTGAAATATCTTGAAATCCTTTTTAAATCACTTGAAATTATCGAAACCCATTTAAATTTCTTAAAATTCGCTAGAATTGATTTAAATCCTTAAAAATCTTTGCAAATAATTTTAAATCGCGTGAAATTTGGTAAAACCCCTTCAAATCCCTTTTAATTTTCAAACTCGCATTAAAATACCCTGAAATCCTTAAAAATGTGTTGAAATACTTCGGTTAATCTTGAAATTTTTTTGAATCCCGTAATTTTTTTTGTTTGAAAAATTTGTAAATCCCTGAAAACTTGTCAAGTGATGTGAATAATCCTTGGAATTCTATGAATTCGATGGATATGGTACATAATCTTTAACATCCCTTTAGAACAATTGAGCTCCCTGAAAATCCCTGAAAATCCCTGAAAATCCCTGAAAACCTTTAAAAAATGTTGTAAATCCCAAAAAATTGTTTTAGATTCAGTGAAATCCTTTAAATCTTCAAAAATTCATTAAAATATCTAAAATTCGATTAAAAAATTTGAAATTTCGTAAAATACTTTAAAATATTACGAGATCCCTCGAAACATTTAAAATCACTTTAAAATTAATTTAAATGTTACGAAATATTTTAAATTCCATGGATATACTTTGGAAAACTTTGAAATCCCATAAAATACTTTTAAATCCCGTGAAATAATCGAAATCCTTTGAAATCTCTTAATCAGGGTTGCTACAAGAGTCTGATTACGAAATTCCATGATAAGTTTGATTAAATTCAAAAGAATTTTCAATAATATTTTTATCAAAGTGAAAAAAAGTATTCTGTAATGATATCCAAATTATTATTTTGTTGTTGTTATTACTTTAAGAACATTTAAATTAGAACTATTTATGTAAAGATTAAAGTTACATTTCAAAATAATAGTAATCTAAAAAAAAACTCTAAACTTTTTAACAAAATTAAAATAAAACTTGCAGATCACAAGAAATAATAAAATTGTATTTATTCAAATTTATCAAAATTTAATCAGTTCACGAATTTCTTCTTGAACATCTTCCAGTTCTTTTTGATTTTCCTATTGAATCTTCCATTTCTTTTCATTTAATTCTTACAGTTTGATATTTGTCTTTTTCCAATTTTTACATAAAGAATTCGCTATAAAATACTAAATTAATAAAGACTTTAAAATAGAGACGATTAAAAAAGTTCCAGTAATTTTTTTCAATATTCCATGACTTTTCCAGGTTTATTAAACACTTTTTAAAAATTCCATGACTCAATCAAAATTCAAATCAAATTATTTCAAAATTTTGGTAAATCCCTTCATATTTTTTAAATTATGCGAATGTTTCTTGAAATACTTTGAATTCTATAGACATCTTACATAATGAAAGTTCCCTAAAATTCTTTAAAAACTGTTGTAATTCCATAAAATTCTTTGAAATTGAGCGAAATCTGCTAAAATCCTTTAAATCTTAAAAACCCCTTAAAATCTCTTAAATCTCTTAAAAAGAATAATTGGCATGTTTTTATTATATTAAGTAAAAAATATAGAATATTACGAAAGAGGGGATGTATAAAATGTAGCTGATCATCCCTAGGTAATTAACAGACTTTTCTTAAACAAATGAATGAAAGTAAATCTAAACTAATATTATCTCTTTAAAATAATATAATACAAACCTAGTATAAATATGTAGCATTTTCTGAACCGCATTTTGTGTAAATTCAGGGCCAAGTTGCTGCTGGAGGACCAAAAAGGTCGTGTGTAGAAAACTAAGGAGCGTTTCGCTCGTTCCCTGATTTCTGATAAGATGTGGCAAAAGTTCGAGAATTCGCTTCACTCTTTGGTCCAGACTCGCGTGCACTAATTTTTTAATCATCGTCGAAGAAGAAGAACAGTCTTCGAGAAGTTGTTTCAGGGGAATGACGGCTGCTGATACGGAAGATTCGGGAGGTACTGGTTGTCCTTCGACTCCGAGAGGATCGGAGAGCGCAGCCACAAGGACATCTTGAAAATTAAATTTAATAATAAATTTTTAGTCAGCACGCCATGATAAACATTTTTCTAACTTTAGAAGACTTTACAATACGAAATGTAATGTAAAAGTACAATTGAGATATCGTAACGTGAAATCATAATATTTATAAAGTAATTCATTAAGATTAAAGGCCTCGAACTCACTTTAGAGTTACAAAATAGCGTAAATATTGTAACAAATTTGAAAAAATAGTGTCATGACATTTTGCAAGTATTTGCCTTATATGTATTCGAAATTTTTAAGTTTATAGATCGAAGTTAAAAAGTATAAAATAAAAAATTGACTGAAGATTTTAACCAAAATTTCAAGATTTCTAATGTAATATTTTGCGTGACATCTTTGCTTTTTTTTAATTAAGATATCGTTTTTAATTGATCCAAGTGTTATAACATTAAAGCGGATTTTTAAATTGCATTAGGGTTGATATTATATATTTGTTTTGTTTTCTGCGATTAATTAAAAATATATTTATTTATTTGTAATTAAAAATACAAATTAAATTTTTTATGTTTCGTTCCGGACTTGTACATTTTCATTGATATAAATTCATTATACTGTATATTTTCCACAGAAACTTTCCACAAGTGTATTTCAACCACGGATAGGGGTTGAAGTTTAATATAATTGATATAAATTTTGATTTGAATTTTTTTTTTTTTACAGAACACAAAAAAAATTTTTTTTAATCATTTAAAACAATATATTAAAATTGGTAATTGTTGATCTTTCAATTGAGGTTTTGGCCCCTATCTATGGCCCAAATAACAGGTTTTCAAATCAATTTTAAAAAACAATTTTTTGTTGTGTTTACAAAAAATATATATAAAATCAAAATTTATATCAATTATATTAAATTTCAACCCCTATCCGTGGTCGAAATGCACTTATTATCAAATTCAAAATCTACAAAATTTGCAGATAAACCTTTTAAAAAAACGTTTCTGTGTCAGTCCGGGACAAAACATTAAAAATCTAATTTGTATTTTTAATTAAAAATATATTTCTTTTTGATTAATTGTAGAACATAAAAAAAATATTATCGACCCTAATGTTAATTAAAAAATCTTATTTACTATTAATTCCAATTTTTATTCAAAATATTATTCTTTAGTCCATAAATTGTTCCACGTAAATGCGAAATGAATAAATAGAACCCAGTAAGAAAAAATAACTTTTTTTGGTTGAAAATTCATTCTTTATAGTTGAAAAATCGACTATTTCATTTTTGGTTTAAAATTTTATAATTTGGTTAAAAATGAATTTATTTTGTTGAAAAATCAACAACTTTGTCTAAAAGTAAACATTTTTGTCAAAAACTCATACTTTCTGAATGAAAATTAAACAGTTTGATTGAAATGTTAGTCTAGAATCTAGACTAACAATATATTTTTTTTAATTCAACTATTTTGTTGAAAACCTTTGTTTTAAAATATATTACTGTTAAAAAAGAACTTTTTTGTAGAAAATTTACATTGACGGCTCAAAAATAAAAAAAATTATTAGAAAAATGAACTATTTGGTAGAAAATTTATGTATGTCGTTAAAAATTTATCTTTTTTGATAGAAAATAAATTTTTTGCTTGTTAAAAACGCAACAGTTTGGTTGAAAATCAATCTCTTCTAGTTGAGGATTCAAGTATTTTGTTGAAAATTCCTTTTTGTTGCTAAAATATAACTTTTTTTAAATTAAAATATTTTTTTGAAATGTAAATTATTACAGGTTTTTATAAAAGTTTATCTCTTCATAGAAATTGCACCTTTTTTTATTAAAAATGCATCTGTCTAGTTAAAAATTAATCTGTTTCGGTTGAAAATGAACTTTTTGTTGAAAATTCAGCTGTTTTGTCGAAAATTCATATTTTTGGTTCGAAAATTCATCAATTTGGTAGAAAATTTAATTGTTAGGAGGAAATTTATCTTTTTTGGTAGGGAATCAATTTTTTCCCTGAAAAATGCAATTATTTGGTTGAACATCAATCTTTTTTGGTTGAGGATTCAAGTGTTTTGTTGAAAATTCCTTTTTTCTGCTAAAATCCAAATGTTTTTTTTTTTTAAATTAGAATCCTTTTTTGTTGAAATATGACCTATTACATGTTTCGTTGAAAATTCAACTCTTTGGTAGTTTGTGTTTGAGAATTCGTAGAAAATACGTCTTTTGGCTTGAAAATTGAACTATTTGGAAAAAATTTATGTATTCTGTTTAGAATTCAACTCCTTGGGAGTTGTTAGCTAAACATTTTTTGTTGTTGCTTACAAATTAATTAATTTAATTGAAAATTGTCCTTTTTTTAAAAAATTTATATTCTTGCGTTGAAAATTCAACTCCATTGTAGAAAATTCGTGTTTTAGGCTGGAAAATTAAACAATTTGCTGAAAAATTTAACTATCTAGTTGAAAATGTATGTATTTTGTTGAAAAGTTGTCTTTTCTAGTAGAAAAGTACCCTCCTTGGTTGAAAATTCAACTATTTGGTTGAAAAATTAACTCTTTGCTTGAAAATTCAACTATTTAGTAGAAAACTATTTTTGTGTGGTTAAAAAAACCAACTGTTTGGTTGAAAATCATTGGTTTTTGGTTGGGTTGTGATTCGTTAAGATAGTGGACATATTATTTTAGCCAATTAGCGAAGATCAAAAATATTTTACAAGAAAAAATAAAGAAATAGTGTCATTAGCGGATAATTGCGAGAAAATAGTGTCTTTAGTGGTTTTTTAAAAAAATTAGTACCAAAATAGTGTTATCGCTCAAAAAAATGTCAATAGTGTTGTGAGTCCAAGGCCCAAAAATTACAACACAAGTATTGTAAAGTTGAAAGTAAAGCGCATACGCCGCTGTGGAGCGGCGCCACAATCGATTTTGAAATTACCACGCATTTTGGTAATAAACTGCCATTCCTATGTTGAAATTTCAGAACGTAACATTTTTACCAAGGACGTAATCTCGAATTAAATATGTACTATTTAGAATTTTCATTTACTTACTCATTAAGCGTTGCCGCATGGAATTATCTCCAGGCGGAAGAATGATTCCATTGATTAATGCCCTTCGCAATACTTTAACCGTGTCAGGTTTGAGATGAGGGTATATTTGAGCGCAGAGTAAATCCGTAAAAGGGGATTGATCCCATAAATTTGGCTTGAGAATGGCTGTGACACTCTGAAGTAAATGAGCAGCCGAATGAACTAAATTTGCCGGTGGAGCTTCACAGGGCGAAGTGTATGTCAGTGCCCAAAGGCACGATTGTGTGCAACGTTGACTTAGAGTTTCTTTTATTTTTTCTGGACGTCTACAAATCCAATGGCACCAAGCTTGAAGGGACGCCAATAATTGCGAGTGTCTGAAAAGATTTTGAACTTAAAAATAAATTTAAAACAGAGGCGGCGAGGTCTTTCTTTTTCTAGGTGAGGGCAGGGTCATATGCTTTTTATATAATAGTAACTACACAATAAATAGTTAATAATGAATAATATATATATAAAATTCATATTGCCAAAGATTTAAATGATTATCCAAAGATTCCAGAAAAATATCGAAGACTTCGCAAAGATTTCGGATAAATTAAAAATATTTTACAAAGACTTCAATGATTTCCCAAAGATTTCACAAAGATTTAAATAAATTCACAAAGATTTCACACATTTCTCAAAGATTTTGGATAGATTTAAAAGATTTCGCGAAGATTTCGACGATTTTCCAAAGATTTCAATAATTTCACGAATTTTATCAAATTTTTCAAAAATATATCAAATATTTAGAAAACATTTCGGATAGATTTAAAATATTTTACAAACGCCTCAATGATTTTCTAAATATTTCACAAAGATTTTAATATTTTCACAAATATAATAAAATATTTCAAAGATTTCGAAAAGATTTAAAAGATTTCACAAAGACTTGAACTGTTCCACAAAGATTTCGGATAGATTCAAAAGATTTCGCTGATTTTCCAAACGTTTAAATAATTTTACGAATATTATTAAATATTTCAAAAATATCTAAAATATTTCGTAAACATTTCGGATGGACTTAAAAGATTTTACAAAGACCTCAATGATTTCTCAAATATTTCAATATTTTCACAAATATAATTAAACATTTCAAAGATTTTTAAAAGATTAAAAATTTTTCACAAAGACTTAATTATTTTCTAAAAATTTCACAAAGATTTCAATATGTTCACAAATATAATAAAATATTTCAAATCTTTCGCGAAGATTTTGAAAATATTTAAAAGATTTCACAAACACGACAAATATTCTACAAAGATTTCTTATGCATTTAAAAGATTTCACAAAGACTCCAATGATTAACCACCAAGATTTCAATAATAACACAAATATGGTCAAATATTTTAAACATTTCGCAAAGATTTCTAAAGATTTTATTAACATTTCAAAAAAATTTCACTGATTTCTCAAAGATTTAACAAAGATTAAAAATATTTCATAAATACTTCAATTATTCCACAAAGATTTCCGATAGATTTCGAAGATTGTAGCAAGATCTCAAAGATTTCTCAAAGATTTCACAGAAATTTTAATAATCTTACATATAATACAAAATATTTCAAACATTTCCTAAAGATTTAAAAAATTGCACACATATTTCTCAAAGATTTCGGATAGATTTAAAAGATTTCGCTGATTTTACAAACATTTCAATAATTTCACGAATATTATCAAATACTTCAAAAATATCTCAAATATTTCGTAAATATTTTGGATAGACTTAAAAGATTTTACAAAGACCTCAAAGATCTTCTAAATATTTCACTAATATTTCAATATTTTCACAAATATAATCAAACATTTCAAAGATTTCTAAAAGATTAAAAAGATTTCACAAATACTTAAAATGTTCCATGAAGATTTCGGTTGCATTCAAAAAATTTCACGAAGATTTCGATGATTTTCCAAAAATTTCAATAAATTCACGAACATCAATCAAATATTCCAAAATATGTCAAATACTTCGCAAACATTTAAAATAAATTTAAAAGATTTTACAAAGACTTTAATGATTTCCCAAATATTTCCCAAAGATTTAACAGATTTTAATAATCTTACAAATATTACCAAACATTTCAAACATTTTCTAAAGATTTCAAAAATTTCACACATATTTCTCAAAGATTTCGCGAAGACTTCGATGATTTTCCAAGATTTCAATAATTTCACAAACATGATCAAATAATCAAAAATATCTCAAATATTTCGCAAACATTTCAAATAGATTTTAAAGATTTTAAAAATACCTCAATGATTTTCTAAGAATTTCAGAAAGTTTTCAATATTTTCACAAATATAATAAAATATTTCGCGAAGATTTTGAAAATATTTAAAAGATTTCACATAGACTTTAATGATTTTCCAAAAATTTCAATGGATTTTCAAAGATTTGAAATATTTCGGATATATTTAAAACATTTCACAGAGACTTCAATAATTTTCCAAAGATTCCAGTGATTTTTCAAAGATTTCAAATATTTCGCAAAGATTTCGGATAGATTAAAATGATTTCACAGAGACTTTAATGATTTTCCAAATATTTCACAAAGATTTAAAGAACTTCACAAAGATTATTAAATATTTCAAAAATTTTTCAAAATTTTCGCAAAGATTTATAGATTTAAAAGATTTTACAGAGACTTCAATGATTTTCAAAAGATTTCAATGATTTTTCAAAGACTTTAAATATCACGTAAAGATTTCGGGAAGACTTAAAAACTTACACAGACTTCAATGATTTTCCAAAGATACCAATTATTTTTCAAATATTTTAAATATCATGAAATATTTGAAACATTTGATAATATTTTTAAAATTATTTGAGACTTTTTTTTTTAAATCTTTAGAAAATCTTTGTGAAGTCTTTGGAAATGCATTGAAATCTTTATCTCTTTGTAGTCTATCTGAAATCTTTGTGACATAATTTAAATCTTTCTAAAAAAAATCCGTTTAGTTCATGTTTGAAATATTTTTAACATGTATGGTAATATTTGTGAAATCACTGAAATTTTTTGGAAATCATTGAAGTCTTTGTGAACTCTTTTAAATCCATTCAAAATCTTGGAAATCATTGGGGAATCATTGCAATCTTTCAAATTTATCTGAAAGCTTTGCGAAACAATTGAAATTTATGTTCAAACTTTGTAATGTATCCCAAATCTTTATGAAATCTTCTAAATCTATCCAAAATCTTTGCAAAATATTTGAAATTTTCGTAAAATCTTTATGAAATTTTCGGGAAAGCGTTGCAATTTTTTAAAATGTTTTATAAACCTTTGCAAAATTTTTCAAAATATTTGGTGATATTTGTGAAATCACTAGGGATTCTTTGAAATCTATCTGAAACCTTTGTGAAATAATATAAGTCTTTGTGAAATCTTTGAAAACTATTTGAAAACTTTGCGAAATATTTGAAAATTTTTTTAAATCATTAAAATCTTTGAAAATTCTCTCACAATCATGGTAAAACATTTGGAATCTTTTTGAACACTTTTAAATCTATTCGAAATCTTTGGGAAATCATTGCAAACTTTGTACAATCCTTAAAATTGATCTGAAAACTTTGTGAAATATTTGAAATTTTTGCTCAATCTTTGAAATCTATCTCAAATCTTTGCAAAATATTTTAAATCTTTGTAAAATCTTTATGAAATCTTCGGGAAATCATTGCAATTTTTTCTAATCTTTGAAAAATCTTTGGAAATTTTTTCAAAATATTCGACATATTTGGTACTATTTGTGAAATTATTTAAATCTATCGGAAATCATTCAGATCTTCGCGAAATCATTAGAGAATCATTGAAATTGTCGTAAAGAAGATTTATATGGGCATTAGGGTCTTATAGATATACTTTTTTTAGAAACGTGGATTTCTTTAAAAAAAGGTTAAATTGGCAAACGTTTCGGCCACGGATAGGGGTCCTCCTCAGTGCTAGATATCCAATTAAAAATAGGCTTTTTTATAATCAAGTATATTCATAAGACCCTAATGCCAATATAAAAATTCTTCACAACAATTTAAATAACTGGGTCAATTGAATCCAAAATTTTTCAAAAAACAGGAAAAATATCACAGAACAATAATTGAAATCTTTGTTTAATCTTTGAAATCTGAAATCTTTGTGAAATATTTAAAATCTTTGCGAAATCTTTGTGAAATCTTTTTGAAATAATATAAGTTTAATACTAGAAGTCTTCGTGAAATATTTAAAATCTAACTGAAATCTTTGCGAAATATTTGAAACCTATGGGAAATCATTGAAATATTTATAAAATATTGGTAAATTCTCTAAAAGTTATTGTTAAATATTTGAAATCTTGGTTCAATATTTGAAATCTTTTCTAAATAATAGAAGTCTTTGTGAAATTTTTAATAGCTATCTGAAATCTTTGCGAAATATTTGAAATGTTTGAAACCTATGGGAAATCATTTAAATCTGTGTAAATTATTTGCGAATTTTTTAAAATCATTGTGAAATCATTTAAACTTTATTCAATGTTCGAAATCTATCTGATATCATTTAGAAATAATAGAAGTCTAATAATAGAAGTCTTTGTGGAATCTTTAAAATATATATGAAATCTTTAAAAAATTTTTTTAATCTTTGTGAAATCTTTGGGAAATCATTGGAATCTTTATAAAATCTTTAAAATCTATCTCAAATCTTTGTTAAGTATTCATGAAATCTTTGTGAATTGTTTGAAAATCTTTGAGAAATATTTGAAACATTTTTTAAATATTTAGTAATATTTGTGAAATTATTTAAATTATTGGGAAATCCTTGAAATATTTGTGAAATCTTTGTTCAATATTTGAAATCTATCTGAAATCTTTTTTAAATAATATAAGTCTAATAATAGAAGTCTTTGTGAAATCTTTCAAATCTATCTGAAATCTTTGAAAAATATTTTTAATCTTTGTGGAATCTTTGGGAAATCATTAAAATTTTTGTGAAACATTTGCGAATTCTCTCAAAATCGTAGTAAAATATTTTAAATATTAGTGAAATCTATCTGAAAACTGTGCTCAATTTTTGAAATAATAGGAGTCTAATAATAGAAGTCTTTGTGGAAATTTTAAAATCTATTTGAAATCTTTGCGAAATATTTGAAATCTTTGTGGAATATTTGTGAATTTTTTCTAGAAAACATTGTAAAATATTTGAATATTTTGTTAATTATTTAAAATCGATCTGAAATCCTTTTTGAATTAATAGAAGTCTTTTTAAAATCTTTCAAATCTGTCTGAAATCTTTGTTAAGTCTTCATGAAATCTTTGTGAATTGCTTAAAAATCTTTACGAAATAGTTGAAACATTCTGGAAATATTCGGTAATATTTGTGAAATTATTTAAATCTTTGGTAAATCATTGAAGTATTTGTGAAATCTTTGTTCAATATTTGAAATCTATTTGAAATTTTTTAAAATAATATAAGTCTAATAATGTAAGTCTTTGGTGAAATCTTTCATATCTATCTGAAATCTTTGAAATATTTCTGAAATCTTTGAAGCCTATGGGAAATCATTGAAAGCTTTATGAAAGATTGGTAAATTCTCTAAAAATTATTGTGAAATATTTGAAATCTTTTTGAAATAATAAAAGTCTTTGTGAAATTTTTAAAAGCTATCTGAAACTTTTGCGAAATATTTGAGATCTTTGAAACCTATGGGCATTCATTTGAAACTTTATTCAATATTCGAAATCTATCTGAAATATTTTAGAAATAATAGAAGTCTAATAATAGATGCCTTTGTGGAATCTTTAAAATATATATGAAATCTTTGTAAAATATTTGCGAATTCTCTCAAAATCATGATAAAATATTTGAAATATTAGTGAAATCTATCTGAAATCTTTGTTCAATTTTCGAAATCTATCTGAAATCTTTTTGAAATAATAGGAGTCTAATAATAGAAGTCTTTGTGAAATTTTTAAAATATATCTGAAATTTTTGCGAAATATTTGAAATCTTTCTGAAATATTTGAAACCTATGGGAAATCATTGAAATCTTTGATGAATATTTGTGAATTTTCTAAAAATCAATGTAAAATATTTGAATTCTTTGTTCAATATTTAAAATCTATCTGAAATCTTTTTGAAATAATATAAGTTTTTATAAAATTTTTAAAATCTGGCTCAAATCTTTGTTAAGTCTTCATGAAATCTTTGTGAATTGTTTAAAAATCATCAGTTTTTAAATTTTCTTTCAATTCTGCCAAATTAAAGAAATTTTCTTAAAATCTTCAACATTACTTTTTGAAAATTTTGTAAATCGTTATAAATCGTTTTAAATATTCTCTTAAAATAAGTTTATCAAAATAAAAAATCATTATGATTTTTCCTATGACAATTTTTTTTATTCTTGTGAAGCCTGTAAACATTTTTAGATGGCTTTTAAATTTTTTGTTCGAGATCTGCCAAAATCTATATTTTGTTTTAAATTAGATCGTGGGCTATTTGCATTGAAATTTTGGTACGAACAGTCGGGTTTTGTCGGTACATGTACACTTCGTTTAGATTATTTCAAATCATTTCAAATCGTAAATTAATTTTGAATTTTTTCAGATCTTCTAAATATCTCTTCAACTTACTCAATTTTTTCTAAGAATAATAGGTGTTCAATTGTTATTTATATCTGAAATTTTTGCGAAATATTTGAAACCTTTCTGAAATATTTAAAACCTATGGGAAATCATTGAAATCTTTGTTGAATATTTGTGAATTTTCAAAAATCATTGTAAAATATTCGAATTCTTTGTTCAATATTTAAAATCTATCTGAAATCTTTTTGAAATAATATAAGTCTTTATAAAATCTTTAAAATCTGGCTCAAATCTTTGTTAAGTCTTCATGAAATCTTTGTGAATTGTTTAAAAATCTTTGCGAAATATTTGAAACATTTTTGAAATATTCGGTAATATTTGTAAAATTATTTAAATCTTTGTAAAATCTTTGAAAAATGATTGAATTCTTTAAGAACACTTTAATATCCATCCGAAATATCTGAAATCTTTGTGAAATTTTGATGAAATCTCAAAATTTAATTTCGGAATTGTAACTTACACTTCGACGAGATCAATGACGATTTCAGCGGGTTGGAGTGCAGCCCTAAACAGTTGATTATCTCTGGCAAAATCACAAACATCTAAAGTTTGCAATATCAGTTCTTCAGTCAGTGCGTGATCCGAGCTAGGCTGATCACCTGCAGACAAAAGTAATAACTTTCAGAAGAAGAAAACTTCATCGTATTTTTGGTGTGTGAAACTGTATGCGGAAAGTGATATTTACCGATAAAAAGGGTGTAGAGTCTAGCTAAAGCTTGTGTGGTAGAAGCCAAATCACGCAAATGTGAGTGAACACTTGAAGCTTCGTTTTCATTTAATAGAAGTACTTGTCCATTGGCTACTGCGGACCCCAACTCACCAAATACTCCTAAAGCTTCTCTCCATGATTGATACTGCCAATTAAAAAATTTATTTACCAATTTCTACGAAAATTAGTTTAATATACAGGATGTTAAATTGAGAATTCTAAAATACTGACTTCAAATATACAATTTTTTTAAATTGAATAAAAGCGCATTTGCAGGATCCGAATTAAAGTTAAAATGTATGAAAGTTAAAAATGTATAATTTGACCAAAAATTTAAATGTTTACAAATTCGAATAAATTTCTCTATTATTATTTAATTTAAACTTGATTCTTGAATCGAAAACTTGAATGGAAAACTAAAACGTTGTCCATTGAATTATTATTAATTAGAAACAATTCCTCATTTAATTTATTGATAATGAAGATAATAAAAACGAATAGTTAGATTGTTAACGCTCTCGATTTTTTAAATTCAAAATTATCTAAATTTAAACTATTTAACTTAAATCGATTTAAATTCTATATTGTGTAATTGCAAACGCTCTCAATGCCATCTTATTAAATTTTGAAGTATCTACTTGAAGTTCTGAATGTTCAAATAAAAAAGTTGTTTCATTCAACAATTTTGTATCGAAATGCTCAATGATTTACACGTATAAAATGAAAGCTACTAACACTTTTCAACTGAACAATTTCAAATTAAATGCAGTTAAACTGCCAAATTAAAAATTTTTAACTTTTATAAATAGTAGAGTTCAAGGATTCAGATTCAGTTCCAAAAATAGAAATCCACGTTATTATTTTCAATGGTCTAAATTAAAGAATCAATCAATCAAATTAAGAAATGTTAAAAATTATACCCTTTTAAGCAATTTTAAATTTTAATTCCCGCTCAGAATTGGTTAAAAATGAAAAATTTATCTGCTGAAGTCCGAAATTTTAATTCTTTTCGAAAATTTCCCTGTTCAAATCTAGAATTTTAATTCTTTTCGAAAATTCTCCATTTTAACCCATTGTAATAATTTGATTTTTTTTTAATTCTCTGTTCCAAATCATAATTTAAATTTTTCGTGAAAATATCTCGTTTCAACACAGAATAATAATTTTGTTTGAAAAATTCAATTTTCCATTAAGAATTGTTATTCTCCTGGATAAATTCCAATTTCAGCTCAGAATTGCTTAAAAATTGGAAATTTTCCCTGTCCAAATTCAAGAGTTCAATTCTTTAAGAAAATTTTTCATTTCAACTCAGAAATAAAATTCTGTTGAAAAAAATCACTGTCCAAATCCAGAATTTTAATTCTTTTCGATAACTCTTCTTTTCAACTATGAATTAGAATTTTTTTCTAAAATCCCCTGTTTCAATTCATAATTAAATAATAATAATTTAAATTGAATATTCCTTGTTCAAATCCGGAATTTTAATACTTTTCGAAAATTCTCCGTTTCCACTAAGAATTAGATTTTTTGGTAAAATTCCCTGTTCGAATTCATAATGTTTATTTGTTTCAAAAGTATCCAGTTCCATTTTAGAATTAGAATTAATTCTTCAATCAAATTCCCTGTTCCACGTCGGAATTTATTTAAATTTTAAAATTCCCTGTTCCAAGACAAATTACAATTCTTTTGGATAAATAGCAGTTTCAACTCAGAATTGGTTGAAAATTAAAAATTTCCTGCTTCAACTCAGAATTAGAATTCTTTGGAAAAAGTTCCTGTTTTAATTCAGAATTAGGTCCTTTTCGAAAATTTCCAGCACTAGCTCGGAATTTGTTAAAATTTGAAAATTACCGGTTCCAAGTCAGAATTATTATTATTCTGGATAAATTTCAGTTCCAACTATAAATTTGTAAAAAATTGAAAATTTCCTGTTCGAATTAAAAGTTAAATTATTTTTATTTTTAATAGTTTAAAAATTCTTAAAATGCTTCGAAATTTTATTTCAAAATCTTGAAACGCCTATATGCTTTTTTACATTTTTTTCAATTCTGCCAAATTAAAGAAATTTTCTTAAAATCTTCCACATTACTTTTTGAAAATTTTGTAAATCGTTATAAATCGTTTTAAATATTCTCTTAAAATAAGTTTATCAAAATAAAAAATCATTATGAATTTTCCTAGGAATTTTTTTTTATTCTTCTGAAGCCTGTAAACATTTTTAGAAAGCTTTTAAATTTTTTGTTCGAAATCTGCTAAAATCTATATTTTGTTTTAAATTAGACCGTGGGCTATTTGCATTGAAATTTTGGTACGAATAGTCGGATTTTTCGGTACACGTACACTTCGTTTAGATTATTTCAAATCGTTTCAAATCGTAAATTAATTTTTTCAGATCTTCTAAATATCTCTTCAACTTACTCAATTTTTTTATAAGAATAATAGGTGTTCAATTGTTATTTATACATCAAAATTCAACAATTTGACTTGCAAATTAAATTTTGTTAAATAGAAAAATTAAAATTATAACGTTCAAATTTAAGTTTTTTTTGTTTAGTTTTGAATATTCAATTCATAATTACTGATTTTAAATAAACAGTCAGTTATTTCTAAAGATTAAGTAACTGTTTTTTTTCTTAACTGAAAAATTTGAAATTGCATGGTTTAAAAATGGAATATTTTAGAGTGAAATTATATTTGAAATTTAATAATAGCCTTTAATTATAAATATATTATTTTGAAGTTATTAAAATTTTTGAAATATTTTATAAATTTTCAATATAGCATTTTGATTTGTTTAACTAACAACTTTTTCCAACTGAAATAGTTTAATTTTTAACGTTAAAACCTGGGGCATTATTCCTCAACTGCCCCAACTCAAAAAGTCATATTTTTCGATTGTCTCTAAATTCTGGGAATATGTTCGCCTACCCAACAGTAGTTAATCCACA
>NC_046664.1:42212558-42233224 GCF_010883055.1 Belonocnema kinseyi
TTCTTTTGAGACTATTTAAAAAAAAATCGTAGATGCCTAAATTGCGAAAAAAGTTAAATAAACAATTGATTTATTGAAAAAATTGTTTAAACAATTTGTTTTCTTATAAATAATAAAATAGGATGAAAGCGTGTAAAAAGCACTTTCCAAACCCCTCATAAAAATTTTAAATCGCGTGATTAGAAAGGAAGTTACAGGCGTTTGAAACTACCCCTGCAGGCATTGGTGTTGAAAATTCAACCCCCCCTCACTTGGGGAGGGTTGGTAATCCTGATCTATAAGTTTGTAGATTAACTACTGTTGGGTAGGCGAACATATTCCCAGAGTTTAGAGACAATCGAAAAACATGACTTTTTGAGTTGGGGCAGTTGAGGAATAATGCCCTACCTGGACATTCTAAAACTGTAAACTGATTCTGAATCGTCTTGTACAATCAATTATTATTCACTTTTTAAATATTGAAGTACAATTCAATTTAAAAAATCATTAATTAATTTATATTCGCAGCTGATAAACGAAAAATGTTTTTTTATTAAAAATTTGCGATTTTAAACCCTTTTAATTTTTAATGGTTTAAGTCTTTAAAACTGCATTGTAAAATTCTTTAAATTGAAATCTAAACTTAAAAATTTTAAATCTAGAATGGAAAATTCCTTAAATGAAAGATTTTCGAATTACGCATTCTGAACTGAATGGTATTATAATTGAAAAAGATCACAATTAAAATAATTATTTTTAAAAAACGATTAAAATCAAAGTTGGGAGGATATTTTTTTCTAAAAATTTGTAAAATTCCCGGTTTCCCATTCCAGCGGCCAACCTGTCTTCAATAATTAAAGCTTTTTTTGAGACTGTATAATTAAAATATGAAATAATTCATTTTCTAATAATTGTACGCTTCGAAGTTCCATACTTTTGTATTTTTTTATACTTTTTTAAGCAAGGCAAAAAAAAAAAGAAAAAAGTTGCACAATCCGAGACCTGGAATTTTAAAATAAATTCGAATTCTATTTATTAACTCTATTAATTAGTATTTCTTACCAAGAGCGTGAATATCGGAATGGGAGATATGTCAGCGATTTTCGCCAAACACTCAATATTGCACCTCAAATAATGCTGCCACTCCGTTTCCTCCTGAAAGATCGAATGCCAGATTTTAAAAAATTAATGGAAAAAACCTTAGGGATTTTATATTCGTTTTTAAATTCATTCTTACATTCTCGTCGAGATTTTCTGTATCAAGGTACTTTAAAGTTCGAGCCTCTATTTTAAAACTGATTTTTTGCAAGACACGTTCAGCGACTGCTAGTGCAACGGTCGCATATTGTGACTGAGTGCTTTCTAAAAGCACAATCCACACCTCCAAACAACGCAAATATGCATTTACGGTGGAGCATTGTTGGAAAGTGTGATGATATAAAACCTCCAGTAATGTATTCACTGGAAATTTTGGACAGGATTCTACCCTTTTTAGGTGATTGGTTACAAACAGTTGTAAAAATTCAGTCGTTTTTTCCATGTAGCTGATAACAAAAAAATAGTAAAGTTAAATTTCGAGTCAATAATAATCGTTTTTATTATTACCGATTGTGTAGTCGAGGCCTGGCGGCGTCAGGATACTTTTTTTTAAAGGCTAAGCGGCGCCAAGAGCCGCTTTCTTGTTACACGGAAAATGTTTTCAGTTATAAGGCATTTAGAAACTACGTCAACAATTTTGGGCTGTTTGTCTCTCCCTCCCCCGAAAATAACGTAGGCGTTGGCCTGAAGACAGATTTTACGTTTATAAATTATTTTAAATAAAATTAATGCAGATAACATATTGAATTTAATACGAAAAATATTAAATTCCTCAGATTTAAATCCAAATGTATTTTAACAACAAAATTGTTTAATTTGCAACCAAAGAATATTTTTTATCCAAAAAGATTAATTTTCAACACAAAAAGATGAATTTAAAAAAATAATTTTTAACCAAATAGTTGCATTTACAACAAACTGATGAACTTTCCAGTAAAAAAAACGAATTTTCCAAAAAAATATTTAAGCCAATACTAAAATTTTCAAGTCAAAAAACGAACTTTTTCGAAGACAGTTGAATTTTTAACAAAAGAATTCATTTTCAATTAATAAATATAAATTTTCAACCAAGAAGGATGACTTTTCCACCACCAAAGGTTAATTTTTAATCCAAAAAGATGAATTTTTGACAAAAAATGATGACTTTACAAAATAGGTAAATTTTCCAAAAATAATCACATTTTTAACAAAATAATTGAATTTTTAGCATACAAATGGTCAAATTTTTAAACAAAAATTACTAACATTTAATCAAACATTTGTATTTTCCATACAAAAAGACCAATTTTTATAAAACATTAGAATATTTATCAAAAAAGTTAATTTCCGAGCAAGAAAGATGACTTTTCTACCATAAAAATGAATTTGAATAAAAAGATAAAATTTTTTACCTAAAAAGTCGAATGTATTAGGAAAAAGTATACTTTGATATCGGAAAAGATACATTTTTTTGACAAAAAAAAAACACTTTTCACATAATTGTTAAATTTTCAATTTAAAAGTTAAATTTTCGATTAATAAGATTAATGTTCTACTGAAAAAAAAGGAATTTTGAACAAAATACTAATATATACTATTAGTATATATTAGTATTTTGTTCAAAATTCTTTTTTTTTTACTTCCAAATTAAAACTGTTAGGTAGTAATTTGGAATTAGAATTCATCTTAATTAAATTTAATACAAAAATGAAAAAAGTATTAAAACAATTTAAATTATTAAGAAATTACAAATTTTATTATTTGGTTGAAAATTTTATTGACTGAAAAATTTGTTCTGATGAATATTTAAACTATTTTGTTGAAAATTCGTCTTTTTGGTTCAAAAATTTATCATTTTAATTATAACTTACATTTTTCTTTTTAGAAAAATGCAACTGTTTTGTTGAAAATGATATTATTATGGTATAAAATTCAACAATTTGGTTGAAATATTTTTCTTTTTTTTAATAAAAAATCTTATTTGGTTAAAAAATCATGTCATGTTTAATTTAAAATTAAAACATTTTTTGTATGAAATATCAACTATTATATTTTTCCATACGAATTAATCATTTTTGGTAGAAAATTAGTCTTTTTTATTATAAAATTCAAGAATTTGTTAGAAAATTGAAATATTAGGTTAATCAAAAAAAGTTGTAATTCTGATCAAACAATATAATAGTTAATATTTCAAACAAAAAAGATTTTAATTACATATTGAAAGCAGTCCAATTAATTTAAAACAAAAACGAATTTCCAATAAAACTGATGAAGCCTTAACCTAAACAGACTAATTTTCAACCTCAGTTGCATTTTTGCTCAATAAAGATGAAATTTATGATTAAAAAAATACGTTTTCAAACCAAAAAGACGAATTTTCAATAAAATAGTTCAATTGTTAATCAAACAACATTCTTCAGTCAAGAAATAAAAAAAATCTTAACCAAACGGTTAAATTTTTAAATAAAAAAGATGAGTTTTCTTCAAAACAGTTATATTTTTAATTTGAAAATATAAATTTTGAACAGAAAAGTTAATTTACTTAATTTGTCTTAGAAAGCAAATCGATAATATTAATCTTATTAATATTTCAAATAAATCTATAATAATAAATTTCAATGCATACTTGCTAATTCTTATTGAAAAATTAAATTTATGAGATACTATATTACATTACAAAACAGTAGATTTTTTAACAGAAAAAGTTTATTTAAAAGAAAATAGTTGAATTTTCAACTATAATTATGGATCCCCAGCCAAAAAATTCTTTTCTTTTACAAAGACTTTCAATTTTCAGTCAAATAGTTGACTTTTCTACCATGAAAATTGAATTTTCAACAAAAAAACAAAATTATTAAGCTAAAAAGTTGAATGTTTTAGAAAACAGCGGATTCTGATATCGGAAAAGATGAATTTTTAACACGATAGATGAATTCTCAACCAAAAAGATGAAATTTTAACAAACAAGAATAATTTTTACCCAAAAAAGACAATTTTTTAACCAAATATATGGATTTTTCACACACAAAAAAGATTAATTTTCTATAAAAAAAGACGAATTCCCAACTTATCCAATATATAGGATAAAGTATTAATCAAACATGAATTAGTCACATTTTCAGTTAAAAAAATATAATTTTTAACAAAAAAAATTGATTTTTCAAAAAGTTGTTAAATTTTCAACCTAAAAGCTAAATTTCCGATCAATCAGATTAGTGTTATACAAAAAAAGACGAATTTTGAACAAGATACAGGAATTTGCAACCAAATAGTTTAATTCTTTCACCAAATTTATTGAATTTTCA
Source organism: Belonocnema kinseyi (assembly GCF_010883055.1). Taxonomy (NCBI): domain Eukaryota; kingdom Metazoa; phylum Arthropoda; class Insecta; order Hymenoptera; family Cynipidae; genus Belonocnema; species Belonocnema kinseyi. The sequence goes on from NC_046664.1 coordinate 42,216,920, forward strand.
AGCCAAAAAGAAAAATTTTATGCAAAAAAGTAGGATTTTTAACAAAAAAAGTTGATTTAAAAGCAAATAGTTAAATTTCCAACTATAATTATAGTTCCTAAATCAATTTTTTTATAATGAATTTCAACTTTAGGTCAAAAAATCGACTTCTCAAACAAAAAAACAAAAAACAAAAAAATTAATTCTCAACTAAGTATACAACAGTTGATATTTTAATCAAACAATTGCATTCTTAGCCAAAAAACATGACATTTACATTAAAAAATAAAAGTTTTTAACTCAAAAAGATACATTTTTAACTAAAAATAGAATAGTTTAATTTTTAGATTAAAAATTTTATTTTCATTCAAACATGAAACGCATCATCGTCAAAATAGTTAAATTTTCAACTAAGGATATAAACTTTCATCTAAAAAAAATGAATCTTTTACAATGTATTGAATTTTTCATTAAAAAAATAACTTTTCAGCAATATAGTTACATTTTCAAAAAAATAACTAAACTTCCAAGCAAATAATAGAATTTTTATACAAATAAGATGAATTTTGAACGAAAAATATAATAGTTGCCTTTTCAATAAAAAAAAACAGAAATTTTATCCAAAAATATAGCCAACTGCTAACGTAGTTTATGAAAAGCATAACCAGGCCACTTTTTCTTTTAGGACTACACCACTAATTATTATTTTATTATATTTTTAATGAATAGAGAAGTCTGTAAAAGATAAAAATGAGTTACCTTTCGTCAATCGAGTCTAGTCGCTCCATGGATTGAAATATTTCGATGGCATTTTGAAAAATTTGTAGAAGCAGTCTATCCGTTACACTTGGCGAACATGGTCTGTAGAGCAATTCGTTTATCGTCGTCATTGCCTGAACAGCCATTTCTATCTGTTTACCATTCTGTTAAAGTAAAAAAAAATCAAATCAAATTGTTAGAAGTTTTTTATTAACCCTTTTCTTAACAAGTAGAAGTATGGTATCGGTAAAAATAATTGTCTATACAATCAGATTTCTGGCGAAATTTCAAATGATTTAGGTTTTATTTTAAAAGATTAATCTTAATTTTTGATTATTTCAAAATATCTCGATAAAGAGTCCGAAAGTTTTCAAGACACTTTTTTTAATTTTGTGAGATTTAAATTTTGTTAGAAAAATTGAATTCTTTCAAAAGATATATCGAAGTTTTGAAAATATTCGAAAATAATTTAAATCTTGAGAAGATTTAAGAATATTTCAAATGATATCCTAAAATTCAAAGCAAAATTTAAATAATATTTAAGCCGATTTTTTTTTAAATTGCACTATTACAAAACTTTAGAAAAAATTTGAGTGAGTTTAAGAGATATTACGAAGTTTTGAAACGATTCAAATATAATTTACAAAATGTAAAGATAGAAATAGTTTAAAGAAACTTTTAAACTTAAAAAGTTTTACAAAAATGCAAAACATATTTTAGATTTTTGAAGATATCGAACTAAAATTTTCGTAACTACTGTTGAACTGCTCTGTTAAAAATTAATTTTTTGGTTACAGAATCATTCTTTCAGTTAAAAATTCATCTCTTTGATTAAGATTTTTCTTCTTTCTTTACTGAAAATTCTTTTATGGTTGAAAATCCACCTTTCTGGTTTGAAAATTCATCTCTTTTGGTAGACATTTCACGTTGTTTTGGTTAAAAATGCAATTGCTTGGTTGAAAATTAATCTGCTTTAGTTAATGATTCAAATTTAAAATAAAAACTCGTCTTATTTTTTAAAATTCAACTATTTTTGATTTATAAATGGTAGACGTTGGTAGACGTTTCATGTTTTGGCGAAAATAAAACATTTGGTTGGTAAAAATGTTGCTGCAAAGATATTATATCTTTGGTTTCTGGTTGAAGGCTAATATTTTTTGGTTGAGGATTCAAATATTTGGTTCAAAATTTGTCTTTTTATGAGTTCAAATTTTTTGTTTTAAAAATAAAATCTATTTTGGTTGAAATATTAATTATGTATCACACTTTTTGTTTAGAATTCTTCGGAAAATTATATCGATATAACCTTAAAACAAATAAGCTTAAAAATAAATAAATATCTAAAGTTTTTGCTTTGTATTAAAATATATTTTTCTGCTGAAACCGAAGAACTGCATGTGCGCAATTTAGAATAAAAATCTGGATCCTTTATATTTTAAAAATTTTACAATGCGATTGAGTTAAATCTGAAAATTGATTTAATTCAGACATTTTTTGTTTCGAAAATTTAAAAATTAAATTCTAAGTCAGATGATATGGAAAATAATCTGTTTAAAATGCAAAATTAAATTTAGATAACATTCTGATTTATTTTTCCTTAAAAATATAAATTTTAGACGAAAAATATTTTTGGTTGAAAATTACCGCTCAATTTCTAGTGAGAAAACTTTAACATAACCTGAAATGTATTTTTTATTGGTTCAAAACTAATTTTTTTCTGTTTAAATTGAACTATTTGATTGAAAATTAGGTTTTTGTTGAAACTTCGTATTTTCGGACTGAAAATTCAACAATTTGGTAGAAAATTCATTTTTTTTAAATTGAAAATAAATTTTTTTTAACGAAAATTGGACTATTCCATTTTTTGTAAGAAATTTATCATTTTACATAGTTTAAAAATTCAACTAACTGGTTAAAAATATATGTAATTTGTTGAAAAAATCTTCTTTTTTTATGAAAAAGAATCTTTTTAGTTGAAATTTTAACTATTAGCTTGAAAATGTATGTATTTTATTGAGAATTCGTCTTCTTCTAGTAAAAAATTAATCTTCTTGGTCGAATATTCAACTTATTGTTTAAAAGTTTATGTATTTAATTGATAATTTGTTTTTTTGCTTTCAAAACTAATTTTTTGATCTTAAAATTTAACTAATTGATCGAAAATAAACTTTTTAAAATTAAAACTTTACATTTCTGGGTTTAAAATACAACAATTTAGTATAAAATTTAACTGTTTTGGAACAATAGTAATCTTTTTGATGGAAAATTAAAATTTTGTGATTCAAAATGTATGTATTTTGTTCTAAATTTATTTTTTTGGTTTCAAAACTAACTTCTTTTATTTTGAAATTGAACTATTTAATTGAAAATTTACTTTTTTGTTGAAACGTCGTATTTTTAGACTGAAAATTCAACAATTTGGTAGAAAATTCAACAATTTGGTAGAAAATTCAGCTGTTCTGTAGAACATTCGTATCTTATTGAAAATTAATTTTCTTTAACCAAAATTGGATTACACCTTTTCTGGTTAGAAATTGATATTTTAACATAGTTTCCAAATTTTAATAATTGATTGAAAATTTATGTAAATTGTTAAAAATTCTTCTTTTTTTTTTAAACAAAAAATATTCTTGGTTGAAAATTCAATTATTAGCTCAAAATGTTTACATATTGTTGAGAATTCGTCTTTTTTAGGCTTCTTCTTTGAATATTCCATTATTTGGTTAGAAATGTATGTATTGTTTTCGAAATTATTTTTATTAATATTTTCTAACCTTTTTCGGTAAAAAAATCTATTAGCTTAAAAATGTACGTATTTTGTTGAGTATTCATCTTTTTTAATATCAAAACTAAAAAAAAAACTAAAAGTAAAAGTGTCATATATGATTTCAATCTTTGAAATCGTATAATTTTAAGTCTTCCAATTCGAAATTGTTTTGTTATTAAGTTGAGTTTGAAATGTTCAATATTTTGGAATATTTGAAAGGAAATACTATTCAATTCTCAAAGCCTAGTTTTAAAATGTTCGTATTTTTAGAGTTTACATTTGAGATAGTAATCTTAATTTTTCACGGGTTTGAATGTAATCTGGAGTCATTTTTTTCGAAATTTTATAATTACACTGTAAAAATTTTGTCGGGAAAATTACCGAAGATGTTCGGGACGCAATAAGCCCGAAAATTCGGTAAACTTCCCAAAAAAAAAGTTCAGGAAAATTCCTCATTGATTTCGGTAATTTTTCCAGAGTTCAGGGAAAATTTCACATCGATTTCGGTAATTTTGTTAAAGTTTAGGGAATTTTCTCTACAGAATTTTCGTTAAAATTCCCTGATTATTTCGGTACATTTTTTATATAATTTGGGAACTTTCCCCAAAATAACTTCGGGAAAATTCCACATTGATTTCGGTAATTTTTCCAGAGTTTAGGGAATTTTCCCCAAAATATCTTCCGGAAAATTCCACATCGTTTTCTTTAATTTTTCTAAAGTTTAGGGAATTTTCAGTAAATTTTTTATATATTTTGGGAACTTTCTCCAAAATAACTTCGGGAAAATTTCACATTGATTTCGGTAATTTTTACAGAGTTTAGGGAATTATCCCCAAAATACAATTGGGAAAATTCCACATAGTTTTCTTTAATTTTTCTAAAGTTTAGGGGATTTTCGGTAAAATTCCTTGATTATTTCCGTAAATTTTTTATATATTTTGGGAACTTCTTCCAAAATAATTTCGGAAAAATTCCACATTAATTTCGGTAATTTTTCCAGAGTTTAGGGAATTTTCACCAAAATATCTTCCGGAAAATTCCACATAGTTTTCTTTAATTTTTCTCAAGTTTAGGAATTTTTCGCTAAAATTCCCTCATTATTTCGGTAAATTTTTTATATATTTTATGAACTTTCTCCAAAATAACTTCGGGAAAATTCCACATTAATTTCGATAATTTTTCCAGAGTTTAGGGAATTTTCCCCAAAAATTTTCCGGTAAATTCTTTAATCATTTCGGTAATTTTACCCGAAATATCTTAGGGAAAATTCCACAACGCTTTCGGTAATTTTTCCAGAGCTTTGAAAATTTGCCCTTAAAAAAATTCGGTAAAATTTCTCAATTATTTCGGTGAATTTGCTATATATTTTGGGAATTTTCCCCAAAATGACTCAATACAATAATTTAATTCATTTTTGATTTTAGAAAATGTTGCCTAATCAGATTTATTCTTAAAAAATTAAGGCTTTGTAAGTTTAAAAATAAAAATAAAACAGAATGATTTAAAATCTAAAACTGACTAAAATTACAGTCAAACAATTTAGAATATTGAAATGATCATTTTTAAATTGAAAATTGGAAACCTCGAAAAAATTAAGAAAATTTAATTCAAATATTTGCGAATTTAATCTTTTGAAACAAGAAAAAACTTTAGTTTCAAGGCCTCAAAAACAAAATTATTTTAGAATTGCGATTTCAAGACCATAATTTAACATTTAAATTATAGCAACTTTAAAGGTGATAAATATATTATTAATATTATAGATATTTCTAAACTAAAAAAAACCAGAGATTTCAGTTCGTAACAAAAATAAATGTAATTTTCACCGTTAAAAATGAACATTTAGAGGACGGAGGTTTTCAACCAAATAATTACATTTTTAACTAAAAAGATCAATTTTCTACTAAAACAGATGAATACTTAACAAACTAGAAACATGTTTAAGCATGTATTTTGTTGAGTATTAATCTTTTTTAGTAGAAAATTGATCTTTCTAGTTAAAAATGTAATTATTTGTTTAAAAATTAAACTGTTTTCTGGAAAGCTCGTCTTTTCAGATTTGGAATTAAACTATTTGGGAATTTGGAAGATTTTTAATTAAATTTGGAAAATGGATAGGATTAACTTGATAATTTTCTCGAATATTTACCATTGAATCATGATATTTGGCACAGGCAAAAATGGCATCCAACAAGTTTGGCGTGATGTGTTCCGAGAGAATAATCCAACTAAATAAGTGGGCTAAAACTTCAAGAGTTGCTATGCAAACTTCACTGCTGCCTGAAGCTAATCCTTCCACGTCTAAAACTGCACGTGCAGGTGGAATATTATTTCCTCCCGTTGGAGAAGGAGGTGGTGTGATTGTGCCCGAACGATTTTGAGATCTATTCGTTTCTCTGAGTAAGGCTGAAACAACCCCGATTTAAAAATTAATTATTTAAATCATCCTGGCACTCTTTTCAGAGTTGCTACGTGAGTCCGAATTCAAAAATCCATGAATGTCAGGTGTTCCAGGAATATTTTTGAAAAAATTTCAGAACTTTTTTTAAATATCCAATGAATTCTTTTAAATTTCAATACATTATAGATTTCGTAATAGTTTGGCCTAAAAAATTAAAAATCTGTATGAAAAATCACAATTTTTATTGAATAATTATGATGTTTTACGATATTGTTACAAAAATAAAATTTTTTAAAATAACAGCAAAAAGCAACATTTATTTTGTATAGTTCTTGTAGACAATTACAAATTTCTACAAAGATTTATGATAAATTGGCAGTAAATGCATATTTCTGAATTTGTATTCCCTAGTATTAAAAATATAAACATTTAAAATAACTAACACAATCACATTATGTTCCAAACATTTTTTAACCAATGATTAATCATTTCTAATTGAAAGTGTTTTAAATTTAAAACAAATGAATATAATATATTGAACGATTTTGAATTGGAAAACTTTCCAATCGAACAAATTTTATGAGGTACAATTTTGAAAAAATGAAAATATTTTGAACATAATGAAAAGGAATTGATCTGTATTGTTTTTAAATAAAAGAGTTTAAAACTGAAATGATAAAAAAGTTTTTTGATTGAAAAATTGTGAATCGGAAGCTCTCATTTAGACTGAAATTTTGAAAATTGAACAATCAATTGGAAAGGATTTAAAAATGCATTAATTCTAATTCAAATCGTTCAAAATTGAATCATTTAAACTTCAAAGGAAATGAAATGGTATTATTTCTAATTCACAGAGTTAAATTAAACAAAACCGAACTTAATTTAAAAATTAAAGAATTTTATTAAAATGAATTGTAATATTAAAATTTTGTAATAATCAAGCCCTTTAGCATTTCAAGTATTTTAGGTAAATTTAATTCGTTTAAACATTAAACAATTTTAATTATGATTTTCAAAACCAAATCATTTTAATTTGAATTGGAAAGTTAAAACTGATCAATTTCGTATATTTAAATTTGGATCTTTTTTCAATTTAAATAACATATTTTTTACTTTTTAGTTTCAAATCGTTTAATTTTTGGCACTCCACTTACAATTAAGATTCATTCTTGACATTTCCTAAATAAAATATTTTTTGATCATTCATTTTTTAAAATATTCAATTAAAAATCGGACAATTTTAAGATATTACATTAAACATTAAAAATAAATAAAAATACAAACTAAGATTGTTATAAACGCTTTAAATTTTTGAAATTGCATACTTTTAAGTCTTCCAATGCAAAATTATTTTGTTTCTAAGTCAAGTTTGAAATGTTCAATATTTTTGAACATTTGAAATAAAAAATTATTCAATTTTGAAAGCATAGTTTGAAAGTTTTCTAATTTAAAAGGCATGGATTTAAGAGATTATAGTCTTAGTTTTTCACGGGTTTGAATGTATTCTGGGGTCACTTATTTTTAAATTGTTTAATTAATATTCCATGATTTGGAAGAATTAAAAAAAAAAAATTTGTAAGTTTAAAATTGAAAATAAAACAGAACATTTTAATCTCAAAATATTAAATTTAAAATTGACTAAAATTAGAGTCAAACAATTTAGAATATTGAAATCTAAACCTTTTTAAATTTTAACATATATGTATTAAGGCTTTCAATATGTAATTTTTAATATTTCAAAGATTTAATAGTAAAATTTTCCTAACATTTTTTACATTTAAAACTGAAATTATAGACAATTTAAAGATGATAAATATATTAATAATATGATAGATTATTCTAAATTAAAAAAAAAGAGATTTCAGTGCTTGAAATCCTGAAACTGATTTCTAAACAATGCATAATTTTTAAATATTATGCATTGTATAATTTCCAAACCTTAAAAAACTTGTCACTACGCGAAAACTCCGTTTGTTCGTAACGAAATTTCTGTACAAGTAGCCAAGGTCGTTATATTAATTATATTTTTGTTAATAATAACTAAAATACCTTTATTTCTCACTTTACTTCTTTTATTATTATTTTTTTATCATATTTTATCGGATAAAAATATTAAAACCAGAATATTTTTTGGTTACTCTCGCAGCCAATATTTAGGAGATTTATGCAAGAATCAAACTATGTAAATTATCCCATTTAAAGTCCATAAAATTTAACAGAAAAACGTTACTTTCCTTAATTTTTTTAGGTAAGCGATTTTTCCCCCAAAGATTATAAATACTTCGAATTTTGGACATAAACTTATTATTCCTTTGAAATAAAAAATATCAGGTGAATTATAAATATTTATTTGACTTTTTTGCACTGTTAATTTCTTCCTTATTTCCATTTTCAGGATGGCCGTTTTAATCGAAGAAAAAAATCTGTCTTTTCCCGGTCCGCAAATATTTTTCACGGCCAATTAAATTTAAAAAATCAAACTATATCCTAAACATTTTTCCATATAAAGTAATAAACAATAAACAACAAATTAAAGCATTCAAAATGGAACACTTGAATTCCAAACTTGGAAAATTGAAGTTTAAAAATTTTCAATTCAAAAATTGTGTATTCAAATACTCATAAATATACACGTACCAAATGGAAAGTACTAACACTTTCCAATTTAAAAATGTTAAATAAAATGCAAATAAACTGTAAATTTTATAACTTTTATCAATTATAGAGCTCAAAGATTCAAATGAAGTTCCAAAAATATAAATCCACGTTAACATTTTCAATAGTCTAAATTACAGAATCAAGTAATTTTAAACTACACATTTAAAATTAAAAAATAATTTTTTTAACTTAACAGGTCTTAAATTATTTTAATTTTAAAAGTCTAGGCATCCTTTAAAAGCTTTAAAATTTTATTTCAAAATCTTGAGAAATCTAGAAGTGGTTTTAAATTTTTCCAAATTCAAAATAAATTTTGAAGTTTTTTAGGAACTTTAAAATATATTTCAAAATGAATTGAATTTTTTCTATAACTTTGAGAAAATCCTGCAAATTTAAAAAAAGTTAATTTTAATTTATAAATTTAATAGAAAACTTATTAGTTGTAAAAATATGAGAGTAATTTTAAGAGATATTTAGAAGTTTTAAAAAGATTCGAATTAAATTTAGAACTTGAAATAACTTCAATTACTTACAGCTGAATTTAAAATAAAATGTAAATATTTACAAATTTAAAACAAAAAAAGTAGAATTTTGTTAAAAATTATGAAAGACTTCAAAAGAATAAAAAAATTTCTTAAGATTCTTAGGAAAATTGAAAATGGTTTTTCACTTTGAAAAATTATTATAAAAGAAAGTTTAAGAAGATTTTAAAAGATTTAAAAAGTTATCAAAGAAGAACATGGAAGATTTTAAGGATTTTTTTCAACGTGCAGGATTTTCAAAAATTGTAGGAAAATTTCGATTAATTTTCAAATATATTTAGAAGTTCTGAAAAAAATGTTATAACACTTCGTTTAAATTACTTGAAATTATTTCAAGTTTTTCATTAATTTCGAATCTCTTCAAAATTTCTAAATATCTCTTAATATTTCTCAAATTTTTTCTATAAATAATGAGTGTTCAATTGTTATTTATACGTCAAAATTGAACAATTTCACTTATAAATTAAACACTTGTTAAATCGAACAATTAAAATTGTAACGCTAAAAGTTTAAAAGTTCTTCAAAAATCTAAAGATTCAATTCTTTCTATGTAAAACAATTCAGTTTCAAATTTAATGAAAACCTTTAATTATGACTATATTATTATGGATTTATTTTTAAGTTAAAACTAGTAAAACGCACGTTTACATGTTTTAATAGCTAAAAAATTAATAGAAATAATATGTTAATAAATTTAATATAAAAAATAATATAAAGGAAGACCTGAAACTCTGAATTAAAAATATATTATTGATAAATCATGAAAATGTTTGTTTAAAAATAAAATTATTGGAATAAATGATATATTAATTTCAATTCTTATTAAGACTTTATATTTACAGCTGATAAAATAAAACTGTATTATATAAAAAAGTTTCAACTTCAAATGCTTTGAATTTGTAATTGTTTAAATATTCGAAACTGCACTTTAATTATTTAAAAAACTGTTAAAATCGAACTTGGGCAAATTTTTATTCTGAAAATTCGTAAAATTCTCGGTTTCCCGGTCCGGCGGCCACCCTGTTTTTTATTAACAAATCTTGGATTTTAAAAACTTCTGATTTTTTAAGCTTTTAAAACTGCATTTTAAAATTCTTTCAAGTAAAATATATGCTTTTAAAAACTAAAAATCGAAAGTGGAACATTTTTAAATTAAAACATTTTGAAATTAAGCATTCTAAACTGAATGATATAATAATTTTAAAATTTATTTAAAAAGCGATTCAAATAAAAGTTGGACAACATTTTTATTCTAAAAATGTTGTAAGATTCCCGGTAAAAAAATAAATTCACTGTCATTTCCCGGGGTTTTCCGGTACAGCGGCCACCCTGCATTTTATTATCTGATTCTATTTTAACTGTTAACATTTGTACGTAAAGTTTCATACGGTCTTTTCGATTCGTAAGCATTTACGTACTTCTGAAGAAATTTTATCTGCAAATTTAATCTAAAGTAACAGAAAAAATTCGACCTTCAAATTTATTTAAAATATATAATACATTTAATATTGAAACTTTCATTTTTTTAAATTTCCTTCTTGTGAAACTTCCTTCTATAAGGAAAAATTAGATATCGTTTTTCATAATTTAGTCATGTTTTTAGAGAAAATTTCGGATATGTACGAAGAAATTACGAACATTTTTAATTTGCAAATGTAATATTTATAATTTTTTTTTATAAAATTGCAAATTTCTAAACACAATTACAAATAAATACTATTTTATAAAGGAAAATAGATACTAAATGCCTACCAGTAAGTGTATCTAAGGTCGTGGAGATTTGTGCTCCTAAAAGTCTTAGTAGTTCCGATTTCCTTTGAAGTGGTAAATCTTCTCGCGGAGTTGCTAATTCTTCAGAGGCTGTCCGTAAATAAACTATTCCCAATAGTCTTGTGTGTTTGTGACATAATAACTATAGTACAAAAATCAAGCATTTATCCTATTTACATTAAAAAACAAAGAAAAAAATGGGGAATTTAAAAAGAAATTTAACCTGTAGTATGTTGGAAAAAAAATCTGGATAAAAGTGAGGCCAATCGTGTCTGGCGATATCCACGACCAGCTTTACTACTTTGTTTCTAACGAAAGGAGCAACGCCACGTTCTAAAGAAAGTGTGTATAATGTCGATCTGATCAGTGCTTTGTCTTCCCAAGGCAAAATGGACCAACGTCTTCCTATTGTGGTCTAAAAGAACAAAATATTTGAGGAGAAATCAGTAGAAACTATACTGTTAAAACGAATGCACCGAAAATTCTCAAAATGATGATGACCTTACGAACAAATTTAAAAAAAAGGTCCAAAAAATTTCTCACTATTGGACAGGTCAATTTAAATTTAAAAAATTTTTTTTGTATAATAAATATTGTTTAATTCTTTGTTGGGTAAAGTTTATGGAAGTATATAACTTTAGACTAAAAAAATTAGAAACAAATATTTTTTCGAAATGTTAAATACTTATATTATCACCTTGAATTTTCAATTAAAAAGATAAAATTTTAAACAAGAATATTAATTTGCAAAAAAGATGATTAATTCTCAGTTAACAATTAATTTTTAAACAAATTGTTGAATTTTTTAACTAAAGTTATCAATCTTCAACTGGAATAGTTGAACTTTAGGACGAATTTTCAATTAATAAGGATTACTTTTCTTACTAAAAATTGAATAGTTAAATTTGTATGTAAAAAAATTTATCCTAGCCTGCGCATTGCGATGAAAATGTAATCTTTAATTTGCATAAAAACTTTCACTCAAGATATTGAGTTTTCGATAGCGATTGAAGTCGAATTTTCAATTTTTCACACAAATAAAAACTTGCTCCCAAGATATGGAGAAGCTAAATAAAAATAATACAAGTTTGATACAAAAAAATTATTCTGTTTCGAAGAAATCAACATTTAGTGTAACGGTATCGCACTGAGACAATTATTCGATGAAAGAGCCATAAAGAGAAGAAAAAATTTATTACGGCTCTAAAATTTTAAATAAAATTTAAATTAGATTCATTTTTATTACTGTATTCAAAATGAGAATTTGAACAAATCTTTCTATCACAACCTGAATTTGATTTAATTTTTTAATTTTTTATGCACTTATAACACATATTGGAAAAAATGTTGATTATCTAGTTCTACTGCCACCCTTCAGTTACATTTTCAAACATAATGATGATTTTTCAACTAAAATAATGAATGTTTAACTGGAATAGTTATTTATTTTCAACAAAAAAGATTAATTTTCAACTAAAATAATGAATCTTCAACTGGAAGTTTTTTTTTTACAAAAAGGATGAATTTTCAAATGAAATAATGAATCTTCAACTGGATTAGTTGAATTTTAAACACAAAACATGAATTTTCAACCAAGAAGATTAATTTCTACCAAATAATAGAAATTTTTTTGATTAAAAAAGGTTCATTTTTCAATAAAAAATTAAATAGTTAAAAAAATTAATTTTCAACCAAAAAAGATAAATTTTCAACTAAACTGATGGAATATTCAATTGAAATAGTGAAGTTCCATTTGCAATTTAAAGAAAAAAAAACAAACAAACTTTTAACAAACAAAAAAATGATTTAAAATAAATAGTTGCATTTTCAAACACAGTGACGAATTTTCAACTAAAATCATGAATTTTCATCTGGAACAGATGAATTTAACCGAAGAGATTAATTTTCAACCAAAATAAAAATTGAATAGTTCAATTTTCAGGTAAAAAATTAATGCTCAGCTAAACAGATTGATTTTCAATTAAAATGATGGAATGTTAAAATGAAAAAGTTACATTTTTAGTTAAAAAAATTAATTTCAAAGAAAAAAAAACGAAATAATTAAATACAGCAATATAAAGCTACTTTTACAGACTAAGAATCGTTTTTATTAAATTTGATATTGCAATTTAAAAAAAAATAAGTACAATATAAAAAAAAATGTCCTTAACTTAAAATATACCAAAATTCAATTATCGGTTCCAGAAATTTAGATAATTAAAAAAATCCAACCCAAAAATTCCACATAGCGTAACTCCCATAATTTTGATATTTTTCAAAAATATTTTGGTTCCAAAATTTCTCTTATAGTACTATAATTTCAACATTTTTTATTAAAATTCAACTACTTGCGAATTTTTATATTCCTAATCAAACCAATTATTTAACAAAATAACGTTTTTTTATAATTCAACGGTAGATTCTGACATTTTTTTATAGAAATTGTTAATGAAAATTAAACAAATTTTTATTCGGTGTAATTTTTAGTTTTTGTTTAAAAAATTGTTTATATCTATAAGAGAAATTAGTATTTTAATTATTTTCGTTCGTAAAATATAGCAAGAAAGGTCATTCCAGCAAAAATTTACGAAAATATGATTTTTTTCTACGAGGAAACGGCCGGTTGGGGCCTTTGTTTTACAAAATTGTTGTAAACAATTTATAGTAATAGTTTGATATATATTAAAGTTTATAAATGCTTTTGAAGACACTTTTGAGGCACTTTTGGTCATAAAAATCAATTTAGCTATGAAAAAAACTCATTTATTAAAAATTTGTTTATAAAAATGTTTATACTAATAGTAAATGTTAACTTATACCAATTTTTCATTAAAAATTATGACTCCTATGAAAAATTCTAGCAATTAGCGTGAAACAATGTTTTCTAAATGAAAAATTAAGAATTTGTTTACAAAATCTCGTTATGATAATAAAGTTGAATATTATTACAATTATTTATATTATATTAGGCAGATGCAATAATTCCAACTAATACTGAATTTCTTTCTGTATTTTTTATTTAGATAAAAATTCATAAAGCTGAAATTACCAATTGTGACTCATAAATAAACTATAAACGTGAAGATCTAAAATTGATAAGACAGAATGAAACACAAAGTAACAGATTAAAAACACACAAGATGTAAGTGAAAAACAATGAGAAAGTGTAGAAAATCATTACATCCTTACCTCTAAGGTTGTTAAGGCAAACATACTGACATAGTGATTATTGGTCGATGACAAGAAATGAAGACAGGGCCTCCAGGAATTGATCTGAGCAGCAAATTCATGAAGGCTCTGTTCAATCGTTCGTTTTCGTTCATTACTTGTTTGAGGGGAAAAAAATTCAGTCATTAAATGCTCCAGTCTCTGAAGTGCGATCACATCGTCGTCCTAAAGAAAATTGTATTTATAATTACGAAAATTACAACTTATGCGTCTCAAAAACTGTCAAATCGCCAAAACGTCAAAGGCTCCATACAACAGTAGAACAAGTTCACAAACTTGTTTTGAGGTTATTTGACAAGTTTTCGTTTCCGAAATTATTGGGAGTGGTACTTACCATGTTAATTAACTATGTTGATTAATCTACAGTTATATGTGATATTAAAATCTAGACTTAAATATAATAAATAAATTGAAAGAGGTTAGTTTCCAGCTTGTTAGACTTCGGTCAGACATGTCTTTATCTCGAAACACAAATCGATATCTATCGATAGCTCGCATTCTATAAATTCAAAAAATATAATAAATGGTAAAAAAGGTTTGTATTTAACAATTATTAGCAATAAGAGTATTTCATGAATATCTGCTTACTCCATTACATTAAACTTTAATCACCTTTTTATCTTAGTTAATAGTTTTTAAAAATTAATAATTGTACTATTAGAAATTTAACAAAATACATTAGTTTTTCACGTCAACAATCAGCTAAATTTACCTTGATGAACGCTGAGGGGAAAACAATGTACCAAATGCATGGGACAAAACTTCATTTTTGTCATATCTTCGTAATAAATATTAATTACTATCATTTTATTATGTCATTAAATAGTTCTTAAAAAATAATTTTTTTTTTAATTACACTTATATAGAAAAAATTAGTTTTAACGAAGATATTAGCAAAATAAGGCAAAAATGGACCGAATCCCAAGCATTTGATTAATTTAAAAAAGATAAATTTTCAAACAAAAATTGACGAACGCAGTTTTCAGCTGCAAAATTAAAAAAAAAGTTTTAAAGAAAATAGTTCAATTTTCAACCAAATAGTTGAGTTTTCATTAAGACCTACAAATTTCAAGCAAAATGATTAATTTTTTTCAAAAATGAAATAGTTACATTTTCAGTGAAAACTAGAATGTTTAATGTTTTTATTTTTTAAACAAAATAATTGAATTTTCAGCGTGAGAGATGAATTTTTAACTGGAATGATGAATCTTTAACAAATGATAAAAAGATATTATACAAAAAAGGTAGTTCACACTTAAATCAAGTCATTACATTTGGAAAAATATACGCATTTTTAAACAGGAGTATTAATTTTCTAACAAAAATAGAGGAATATTCAACAAAATACATAGATATTAAACTAAAAAGGAGAAATCATCCGTCAAATTTCCAGTTTAAAAAGTTTAGAAAATATTTTCAAACTAAATAGTTAAATTTTCAACAAAACACTTGAATTTATATTATATGTTTAACTACAAAAGATGAATTTTCCGAAAATGGTAGTTACGTTTTTAGTGAAAAAAACAATGTTTAATATAAATTTTTTTAAACAAAATAGCTAAATTTTCGGTGAAAGAGATGAGTTTTAAATTAAAATATTAAATCTTTAATATAAGGTGGACTTTTAACAGGAGACTTCAACTTTTAACCAAGTAGTTAAATTTCTAACCGAAACTATGATTTTGAAATCGCGAATATTTATTTTTTACAAAAAAAGACGAATCTTGAGCACAAGACTTGAATTTCCAACTAAAAAAGAGAACTTTTTTACAAATTAGTTGAATATTCAACTAAGAAACATAAATTTTAAACAAAAAATAAAATAGTTAAATTTTCTGTTAAAAAATCTTGAATCAAATAGTTAAAATTTCAACTAACAAATACAAACTTACAACCAGATAGTTTATTTTTTACACTGAAAAAGATAAACTTTTTAAAAGCAGAATAGTTACAAACATTTTATATCATTTTCCATAAGAGTATATTATTATAATTCATAACTTACATTGGTATTAAAACAGATGTAGTTTCCTTGTCCCATTTGAAAAACAATGCGAATTCTTTTTAAAAAATGTTGTTAAAACTATTATTGCAACTTTAATCGTTTTAATATTAAGTGAATTTGCTCATTTATAATATTTTTTATGATTTAAACTTTACACATACGGTCTACTGAGCAGCCTTACCGTTTTTTAACTTCT
>NC_046664.1:42233324-42241534 GCF_010883055.1 Belonocnema kinseyi
TATTTGAGAATCTTTGAAATACTGTGAAATTGTTACATGAAAAAATGTAATTTTTGGATTTTCCATTATTTTCTATGCTTTCAAAATGAATTTTTTATTTTTCAAGAAAATTAAAAAAGTTGTTATAATAGTCTTGTAGGGCATTTAAAAATTTTCTTTTCTTGCCTTTTTTCATATCGTCCGTTATTTGGATTAAAAGGTTTATTTTCGTGTGTTTTGTTGGAATTTTGTAAATGCTTTAACTCTAGTAATTTTTGGTTTTATGACAAAAGTCATCAGGCTAAATCGTTCATCTTTTTGAATACTATAAACATCCGTACAGAAAATTTTTGAATTTTGAAAAAAGTGGTCTCAAAAATATTCAAAGTGAGATCACTTTTTGAATTTTATGTGCAAAATGGCTGGCTAACAAACTTGATCTTCAATTTAGGACACTAAAAGAGTGTAACAGAGGCCAATCTGATAGAATTATTTTTTCAAAAGTTATCGTGTTCACAGACAAAAATACATGCAGACAGATAGACACATTCGTAAAAACCTGTTTTTCGGATTCAGGGGTCTCAAAAGGTGGACATTTGACAAAAACTAGGGAGGGGGGGGGGGGGGGGGGCAAATTTTACACAAATCTAATACCTTCTCTGATGAGAATGTAAAAATATTAATTATCAAAGATAAATGTAATAGTTGATGATTCTACAAAAAAAAAGATTTTAATTTTTAATCAAAAACAGTTGAGTTCTACAAAAAAAAAATGTTAAGTAAAAGAGTTGAATTTTCAAACAGGAAATATTCTTCAGTCAAGAGAGAAAAAAGCAAACAAAATCCTGAAATTTAAAGCCAAAAAGGCAAACTCTTTGCAAAACAGTGAAATTGTAAACCCAAAAATGTGCATTTTTAACCATAAAGTTCATTTTCAACCAAATATTTAAATTTCAAATCAAAAAGATGAATTTGAATCTAATAGAATGAGATGATATCAAAGTTTTTAAATTATCAAGAAATTCTTTAAATTTTGAATAAAAAAGATAAATAATTCTTAACCAATAATAGTTGGATTTTCATAGATAAATGCTCAAATAAAGTTATGCAGACAGCTGGAATAATTATAAATTTTCAGTTAAAAAAATTAATTCTTAAAATGAAAATTTCCTTCTAGAAGTGCGTACTTACATTTAACTTGACCCGACTCTCACTTCTAGAAGATTTACAACTTCCTTTTGTAATTTTGAATTCAATATTTTTTATAGATTTTCAATTATGTTAATTCACCCACAAGATTTTTAAATTCACCTTGAATTATTGAGGATTCTATCAGATTTTTATTCAGTTATTCTAATTACTCCAACTTTACTTGAATCAATGCAATATTTGGACTTTTTTCAATTAATTTGGAATTCGCCCTGAATTGTAATTAATTTATCCTGAATTCTTAGAAATTATTTTTGAAACTTTTTTATTTTACCCTACGTTTTTTTTTTTAATTTAGGTAGGTTTTTTTATTTGCCCTGAAGTTTTTTGAACTCAGCTTGAATTCTTAGGCATTTAATCAACTTCTTTTGAATTTCCTTGATTTTTTCGCAATTAATTCCAAATTAAATGATTTTAAAAATATTTTTGAATTGTTTTCAATTTACTTTAATATTTAAAAATAATTCACCCTGGTTTTTTTATGAATACTGATATACATCCTAATGTATAAAAAGGGGAGAGCTGTGAAACTCTGAATTGAGAACCACGGTTTTGGAATTTTACTTTCAAATATTTAAGTTTCCCAACTCTCCCTTGACGAGCTTGCTTTGGTCACCCTATTATTCGTAGGTACCTAAGTGCCGGTCTCAGGCTCGACGTACGTGAATAGCGACCTTGGACGGGTGTGGGAAATTTCCACGGTTCAAGCGTCGCTTTCACCGAACAGAGATTCTCCAACTCAACCTTCCTTTTCTCGGGACTCACTTACAAATATTTCAAAAAGCAATTATTATTTTATATATATATATATATATTATAAGGCAACTTATATATGTTTATAATACTTTATATATATATTTTTTATTATATTACTATCATTCTCATTACTATACCACTACAAACACTTCGCTCACTCACTTCCAGTCCCCTCTCTCTGCCTAGGGAGAACAGAAAATAAATCATCGTCTTCACATTAACGAGTCTGCTTAAATCTACCTATATACCAATCTGCTCTTTTAAGAGCAAACTTTAACGTAGCTTATGCTCGTCACAACCTGCCAGTCTTTATTTCCAACCACGTAAAACGTATCTAGTGGTTACAACCCTAAGCGCCCTAACGGTAAGTCCTTAAGTAGTACCTGCTAGATAGGATTTCGTAAAGAAAACGGGAGGAAGCAGAAACGACGGGTGGATGAGAAATATCAATTGGCGCCTAACGTGGGGCATGAAACGTAACTGATCAGTCACTTGTTCTTCACGACCTGCAGAAGAGACTCATGCTCAACCGAGTGACCTAAAAAAAAAGTCTCCTACCCACAGAGGCCTGCACAAGATGGTACTTCACTCGCCACCAACCACTAAGAAGAAAGTCATCCCGGAGCGCACCATCAGCACGCGCTCAAGTATCATCACTTCCGGAAGTGGTCAACGAAATCCGGTAGCGCTCAACAACCCTTTGCACGAAACAACGGCTGGCGACAACACGGGCACAGAAGACGGAGCCATCGCACCAGCAATACCCTCTCTACACAACGATAACCAGGCCCTGTCTGTCGCAGAAGACAGGCATATCACACCAGCTATATCCACGCTACAGAACGGCAACCAGGTCCTACCGGTTACAGAAGGCGGAGCCAACAGCACGGCTCCGTTACACGGATTTCCTACAGTTCGCCAAAGTACCATAGAATACGAAGGAAGACCCCACGAGCAGCTTTCGCCAGGGCTTCTTTCCGTCAACGGATACGATGCAGCGGTACGACTCACGTCCCTCTTTTACAGCGAGCGCACGCTCCTCCTATCGGGACACACAGCCGCCACAACAGTCATGCTCCTTTCGGAACAGGTTCCTGCTGTGACGCAACCGACGACGGCCATCGCACCCATTTATGCGGCGCCACCCACGCTGCCCATGGGACAGCTGCCTGCCTTCGATTGGACTGCTCTAATGAGAGCCATCAGGGCTCCACGGTTGGACCTCCCCAACTTCTCAGGAAAGAATCACGAACGTCCCGAAGTTTTCCTCAGGGGCTGCGAGACCTTTCACGCTCAGTCAAGCATTGAATCGTCTCAATGGACACGCCTGGCAGGAAAAGCGCTACAAGAACCTGCATCAAAGTGGTGGGAGATGTTTAAATCCCCTCACCATCCTGGCACAAGTTTGGAGCGGTACTGCGGCAAAAATACTCTAGTCACGCTACGGTCATGCGACTCAACTCGCAGTTTTATTCACGCAGGCAGACCGAAAAGGAGCCGGCTTCAGTGTTTCTTCAAGAAAAATACTCGCTGGCCCTACGACTACTACCTACGGCAACCGAAGAAGATATAGTTAGAATTCTCCTGGAGTCGCTATGCCCCGCAACCCGTTGAGTCATCCGTGCGGCCTGTCCCCGGACCTTTGGGGATCTCATGGATTCTGCAATGGAAGCAGAGATGGACGAGGCCGAAGACCAACCGCGCAGAGAGCAGAAGAAAAAAGAACCGACTTCCACTTCCACCGAGACTGCCCGGTCCTTAGAAGGGAGCGAGGGAATTCTCTACAGGAAAACTGGCGAAGCTCGGCGGCCCGGGAGACCGTCGAGCAAGCACCGATTCAAGACCCCCGGCAATAAACATTACCAGCACCATTCGACGCCGAATCCCACGCCTCCGCGTGCGTCTCTGAGGAAAGGAAGCCCTGGATTTTGTCGATTCATGCTCTTCGAACAATTTCGTCTAAGCTGCCATGCTGAGCGATGCTCAGATACAAAATTTAGAACGCAGCTCACCATACGCCAACCTAGCCGCTCGTGGAGCGACCCTTCCATTAATCGGTTCAATAATGTTGTCACCAGAGATCAGCGGCCCATCTTACCCAGGTACCTTCCTCGTCAGTCCGAACCTCGAAAACGAAGTCGTATTTGGAATACCTTGGTTTGAGGAACATCGCGTAATCTACGAGCACTGCCTGGGGTGCATCTACTTAGGAACACGAGAACGGAACCGGGTATACCTCACCCCCGAAACACAGACGTCCGACACCGACGTTTCTACTCCAGAGCTGAGTTACAACTTCCCACCGGAGCACCAAGACAAGTTCTACAATCTGGTGAAGCTTAATTACCAAACCTTTCACCAAGGAGGGCCATTGCGACAAACAATGGCCGTTCCGCACCAAATTCATCTGTCAGACCCGACCCCATTCCGGGAGCCACCACGGCGCTACTTTGAACAGAAGGGTGTATGGTTGGACGGACAGGTGCGCGATATGCTAACCGACGGCACAATCGAGCCCACCAAATCTCCCTACAGCTCAGCTATCGTAGTGGCCGGGAAAAGAGACGGAGACTATCGTTTATGCGTTGATTACCGCCGTATCAACAAGCAAACGGTAGATGCCCCACAATGCTTACCCCGGATTCACGAGATCCTCAAGGATATCGGCGGTGCTCGAATCTTCTCCACTTTGGATCTCAAGAGCGGATATTGGCAGATCCCTCTAGCCCCGGAGGCACGAAAATATTCGGCCTTCACCACACTCAGCGGTGGACAATACCAGTTCAGGGTCATGCCGTTTGGACTGAAGAATGCCCCCGGCACATTTTAGAATCTCATGCGCCATGTCCTCGCCGATCACTGGGGGAAATTCGCCATCGCATACCTCGATGACATCATCATCTACTCAGAGAACTGGGAACAACACCTCCTGCATCTAGCCTTAGCCCTTGAGAGATTGGCCGTCTATGGATTGACCTGCTCCCCGCTAAAGTGCCAAATCGGACAAACCAGCCTTCCATACCTCGGGCATATCGTCACATCCGAGGGAAACCACCCGCAGCCGAAGCATCTGCAGGCAATCCTAAATGCCGAGCCTTCTCGTACCCGCAAGGGCCTCAGATCTCTGCTAGGAACTATGAACTGGTTGCACGAATACGTCTTGCACTACTCTGATACCATAGCAGCCATGACGGATCTTCTCTCACTAAAGCGGCCTTATAAATGGAACGCAGACGCCCAGAAAGCACTAGAAGCGGTCAAGGAGGCTTTTCGAAATCACGAACCAATGAGCCGGCCAGACCCGTCCTTACCCTTCATTCTTCAGACCGATGTCAGCGCACGAGGCATGGGTGCGGTTCTGATGCAACAAGTCCCCGATGGGCCTCGTCGGATCCTGAGCTACGCGAGTGCCAAGTTCTCCACAACGGAAACCTTATACCACTGCAACGAGCAGGAATGTCTGGCCGTTATCTGGGCAATTATGCATTTCCGGCCTTACTTGGAAGACCAGCGTTTCACCTTACGCACAGACAGCAAAACACTAACTTGGCTAGACAGACAAAAAGACACCCGGGACAAGCTTATGAGATGGCACGTGTTCCTCAGCAGATTCACCTACGACATCGAACATTGCCCAGGGAAGGAGAACGAGCTACCGGACGCCTTGTCTCGTCACCCAGATCATAGCTCATTGTCATTTGGGAAACCAGACCTGGACGAAATGGTTCCACCCAAATGCTCCTGTGGACAACAGGGGTCATCGGACAACACGCCATTGTTGTACCTCACCAATACCCCTTCCCTTTTCGAAGAAATATCCGTCGCGCAATTGGAAGACCCAGACCTGGAAAAGGACATTCTCTACAAACCACTCGAGGTGGTTGCTACCTGTGCCGAAGCCCTTACGACAACGCGTCTTATGGGAGTACCATGATGCGCCACTATCCGGCCACCCTGGAGCACAGGAATCGATACGAGCCATCAGCGAGTTATTCATTTGGCCCGGCATGAGCCGGGAAATCTGTCGCTACGTATGAGGCTGCCACCTGTGCGTATGCTGCAAACCCTTACGCTCCAGGTATCTCGACAACCAGAAACCAAGGTCGGCACATACTGCCTGGGACGCCATAGCATTCGACCTTATGGGCCCCTGCCCTCGCACAAATGAAGGAAACATCTTTGCCTTAGTAATCACCGAAGCCAGTCAACGTTGGGACTGCGAACTACGGACAACTCCAGTCTACCATCCGCGAGCTAACCCCACCGAGAGACGGAACCAGGAAGTCAAGAAGGGACTCCGTTTACGGCTCACACCTCAGACTCAGCGCACATGGGACCGATACCTGCCGGAGATCCTATTCCGACTTCGCCGACGGCGCAATGCGGTCACTGGCAGCACTCCCAGTTATCTCCTGATGGGTAAGACCATCCCACTACCTGGAGAATGGCGCCTAAAAACTCCATCACCTCCAGCACCGGGAGTTAGCCCCGCAGGGGATCGACGACAGTGACAAGATCAAGCACGGGAGCATCAACAAACTTACCAAGAAAGGTACGCGGCCAAGCCAACAGCACCCCGATACGCCATCGGAGATTGGGTTATTACAACCAACCACCATCTCTCCAACAAGGCAGAGGGATACAATGCTGCTCTAGACCACCGTCAGATTGGACCCAACCAGGCCACTCATCACGTCTCCGGAGAAGTCTACTGGATTCATAAAGATGGGCGACAACAGAAGGTTCACGGAAAGGATCTTTGGCCAGCACCCGAGGGCTGCTACAATTATCAACGGGTTAGCGAGGTCAGCAAGGAGCCGCCTCACACGGAAGAACCTTCCCCAAGCCCCAACGAAGGAAGCTATCCACCACCAGCTCCGGACGGAGCTACTAGCACTAGCATTGGCGCGGAGCCATGCTCAAAAACGCTCGTCCGAGCCTCACAGGTCCCAGCCGAAGACATCCATGCACCAGGCCCGTCGGGTCTGCAAGCTGAGCCACGACCTACCACTAGCATTGGTGCGGAGCCATGCTCAAGAACGCTCGTCCGAGCCTCACAGGTCCCAGCCGAAAACATCCATGCACCAGGCCCGTCGGTTCTGCAGCGTCCGCAAGCTGAGTCAAAACCTGTCTCTATGATTGGCTCGGAGCCATACTTAACAACGCTCGTCCGATCTCTGCATGGATTCCTCGAGAGAGGACCCTGACAATGCCAGCGGGCGTTACAAACTTCGCCGTAGGCGTCTAGCGAATTATCGGGATGCCCGATCTTACGCGCGTAAGGTGCACAACAGCGTTCGACCAATGTAAATTCGGTAAATAAATATGTAAGTCACAACAAGACCAAAGTAAGACTCTATCCGTAAGGGGGCGAATCGATATACATCCTAATGTATAAAAATGGGAAAGCTGTGAAACTCTGAATTGAGAACCACGGGTTTGGACTTTTACTTTCAAATATTCAAGTTTCCCAACTTTCCTTGGACGAGCTTGCTTTGGTCATCCTATTATTCGTAGGTACCTGAGTGCCGGTCTCAGGCTCGACGTACGTGAATAGCGACCTTGGACGGGTGTGGGAAATTTCCACGGTTCAAGCGTCGCTTTCACCGCACAGAGATTCTCCATCTCAACCTTCTTTTTCTCGGGACTCACTTACAAATACTTCAAAAAGCAATTATTATTTTATATATATTTTATAAGGCAACTTATATGTGTTTACAATACTTTATATATAATTTCTTTATTATATTACTATCATTCTCGTTACTATATATATCGATAGGTAGGCATACCTTATAGAACTAAACCTTACATTTATACACCTGATATCAAGCTACTATTTTACATAACTATGGGAATGTCAGCATTATTAAATCTATTTTTATTTTTCGCATCAGTAGTACTTAGGAAAATTATAATGCTGAAGAGACGGAGGAAGGTGAGAGCACACGTCCGATACGCAGCACCCGCGTGCAATGACACCATTGGCGCGCGGGTCCCCAAAAACGACAGAAAGGGATGAACTCGCGAAACGTCATCCCCTCTAAGCTCCCACCGTACGGAGTGGGGACGTTCCGGCGAGCATTGTCGCGCGACCCGGGGCGACAAGCATAAAGATGCGCGTTTCAGCGACACTCGTGACTCAAAGCTGTCAGATCGTGGATGAAATTTACCCCCACCATACCCACCGTTTGGGAGCCGCAAAACAGAAGGTGCATGATTACGCCAGAGTTGCCAGATCGTGGATGGAAATTACCCCCACCATA
>NC_046664.1:42241634-42248131 GCF_010883055.1 Belonocnema kinseyi
TACAGCAGAACTCCGAGGTCGAATCGTGCATTTTCGGCTTACATACGAGCTCACAGTGGTAATCATGCACTTTCTGTTTTGCGGCTCCCAAACGGTAGGTATCTCTGCCTAGGGAGAACAGAAAATAAATCATGGTCTTCACATTAACGAGTCTGCTTAAATCTACCTATATGCCAATCTATTCTTTTAAGAGCAAACTTTAACGTAGCTTATGCTCGTCACAACCTGCCAGTCCTTATTTCCAACCACGTAAAACGTATCTAGTGGTTACAACCCTAGGCGCCCTAACGGGAAGTCCTTACGTAGTACCTGCTAGATAGGATTTCGTGAAGAAAACGGGAGGAAGCAGAAACGTCGGGTGGATGGGAAATATCAATACCATCGAATTCAAGTCTTTTAAATTTCTCTAAATTCACTGGAATTTTATAA
Source organism: Belonocnema kinseyi (assembly GCF_010883055.1). NCBI lineage: Eukaryota > Metazoa > Arthropoda > Insecta > Hymenoptera > Cynipidae > Belonocnema > Belonocnema kinseyi. The sequence goes on from NC_046664.1 coordinate 42,242,064, forward strand.
TTCGTGCTTTTTTCAATTTACTTATAACTAGATGTTCCATTTTTTCAAATCCTCTTGAATTCCCTTCAATTATTTTCAATTTACTCTAATTTTACTGAAATCATAGGAATATTTTGAATGTTTTTGTCAGCGCATTTGAATTCATTTTGACTTGACCCTGAATTCTTTTTAATTCTATGAAATTCTCTTGATTTTTTAAAACTCTTGATGAAAAGTAATTAGTTAAAAGAAACTAATTACTTCCCATCAGTGATTACATGGCTTTTTAATTTATAATACAAAGAAAACTAAAATTAGTATATTTTTTAATTTCTTGCAAATACATCATTGTAATAAAAAATACAATTTTTATTTCTAAAATAATTGTGTATTTAGATGAAATCAGATATTATAAAGTTCGTTTTAGTTTTGCCAAAGTCTCAAGGCTTTATCCTTTCCTCCAGAAGCAACTCGATCACCACTCGGTGCCCAATCGACAGCATACACTTCATCGCCGTGTCCTGGCAAATCGTGAAGCAGTTTCCTCGTTTTTATATTCCAAACTGTAAAAAAGGCAGTTTTGTTAATCAATACTTAGATATTTAATTATTTAATAAAATAATCTAAAAAAATACAGACTTCACACCCTTAAATTCTCTCAAAACGGGGGAAACAGGGCGATAATAGGAAATAGATTCTTCGAAATAAAATTAAAGTTATAGATAAAACATTGAATTTAATATGAAACGCTAAAGATTTCAAGTCAAAATATACTGCATTTGTAACCAAATAGTTGCATTTTCAACCAAAAAGGATTAAAGTTCAACCAAAAAAGATCAATTTTCAACCAAAAAATATGAAGTTTCAACGAAAGCGTTGAATTTTAAAGCTCAAAAGTCGAATTTTGTAGAAAATAGTGGATTTTATACCCAAAAATATGAATTCTCAACAACAAAAATATTAATTTTAGATCAATGATTTACAATTACAATCAAATAGTTGACATTACAAGCAAAAGAGACGAAATTTCAACAAAATAGTGGAGTTTTCAACCAAAAATATTCGAATTTTCAAATAGAAAAATCAACTCCCAACAAAAACAGTTAAACTTTCAACTAAAATTATGAATCTTCAACACACAAACAACGAATTTTCAACATATCAGCATAAATTTCAATACTATTATAAATGTATTTTAGTTGATGCAAATAATAGATTTTGATCATGAAAATAATAACAATTTAAAAATTTCAAAAAGTGGACATGGCGTAGTATAACTCTATGACAAAGAAATGCGTTCAACTTTTAACCAATTATGTAGTTGAATTTTCAATTAAAAAATATGAATCCTTGAGGAAAAATGTAATACTTGATATTTCAACAATAAAAGATTTTTAATTAATCTTTAGCCTAAAAGATAAATTGTCAACTTAAAAAGTCGAATTTTCATCAAAAAAGTTGAATTTTCAACCCTAAAATATGAATTTTTAACTAGAAGGTTAATTTTCAGTAAAATAGTGGAATTTTTCAACAAAATAACCAAATTTTCAACCAAACAAGTGAATTTTCAAGCCAAAAAGACTAATTTTGTACAAAAAGTTATATTTTCATCTCGAAAATATTAATTTCCCAACCTAAAAAGCAAACGAATTTTCAACAAAATATTTCAATTTTGCACCAAAAAGATGAATTTTGAACTAAAATGACGATTCTTACAAAAAATTTAACAAAGAAGTTTAACTTTCACAGATATAGTTGCATTTTCAATAAAAAAGTATGAAACATTGACGAAAAATGTATTTTTCAGTCAAATATTGAGTCTTTTAAAAAATACCAATTTTAGACAAAATAGTTTGTTTTTTTAAACCAGAAATAGGAATTGTCTACGTAACAGTTGAATTTTTTACACAAAAATATAAATTTTTAACAAAAAAGTTCATTTTCAATCAAAATTACATTTTTAACTAGTAGCTGATTTTGTTAAATCAAGAACTTTAATTTGCTACAGAACATACATACACTTGTACAGGGTGGCCGTTTTAATCGAAGAAAAAAATTCCCGGTCATTTCCCGGTTCGCAAACATTTTTCATGGCCAATGAAACTTAAAAAATCAAACTATATTCTAAACATTTTTCCAAATAAAGTAATAAACAATAAACAACAGAATAAAGCATTCAAAGTTAAACACGTGAATTCCAAACTTTTCAAGTTGAAGTTTAAAAATTTTCAATTCGAAAATAGTGTGTTCAAATGCTCAAAAATTTACACTTACTGAATTAATGGTACTAAAACTTTTCAATTAAATAATGCTACATGAAATTCATATAAACTGCAAAATGTATAACATTTATAAATTATAGAGTTCAAAGATTTATAGTTAGTTCCAAAAATATAAATCTACGTTAACATTTTCAATAGTCTAAATAAAGGAATCAAGCAATGAACTTTAAAAATGTTCTTAATTATATTATTTTACGTAATTTTAAGCTAGACACATTAAAAATTGAAAAGTAATATGTTTAACTTGACAGTTCTTAAATTAGAAGTTAAATCAATTTAATTTTAAATAGTCTAGGCATCCTTAAAAAGCTTTAAAATTTTTCCAAATTCAAAATAATTTTTGAATTTTTTTTCGGAACTTAAAAATATTTTTCAAAATGAATTGAATTTTCCCTATAATTTTGACAAAATCCTGCAAATTTAAAGAAAATTAAATTTGAATTTATAAAGAACAATAGAACACTTCTTATTTGTAAAAATATTAGAGTAATTTAAAATTACCCTAATATTTTTACAAATAAGAAGTGTTCTATTGTCATTTAAAAAGGTTCGAATTAAATTTAGAACTTGAAATAACTTCAAATATTTTCAGCCGAATTCAAAATAAAATAATGATTTTTGAAGATTTCAAACCAAAAATTTAGAATGTTGTTAAGAATTGTGAAAGACTTCAAAAGAATAAAAAAATTTCTTAAGATTCTCAGGAAAATTGAAAATGATTTTTCATTTTTTTTAAATTTTGAATCTTTTCAAAACTTCTAAATATCTTTTAAAATTACTCAATTTTTTTCTACAAATAATAAGTGTTCAATTGTTATTTATACGTCAAAATTGAACAATTTCACTTATAAAATAAATACTTGTTAAATAGAACAATTAAAATTGTAACAATAAAAGTTTAAAAGTTCTTCGAACATATATATAAATATAAAAATATATTTGGTTTCAATTAACTCGTATTAAATTAACAGTGAAATATTGCTATATATTAAATACTTATTCTTTTTCTACATCAAGAAATTTCAAATAAAATGGATATAAATTAAATAATTTAGACTCGCAATATTTTAAAGTTAATGAAAACCTTTAATTATGACTATATTATTATGGATTTATTTTTAAGTTGAAAATAGTAATACACACTTTTACATTTTTTAATGGAAAAAAAAATTAATAGAAATAATATATTATTAAATTTATTTATTGAATTTAATATAAAAAATAATATAAAGGAAGACCTCAAACTCTGAATTAAAAATATGTTATTGATAAATCATGAAAATTTTTATTTAAAAATAAAATTATCGGAATTAATGATTTATTAATTTCAATTCTTATTAAGACTTTCGGATTGAAACAGTTACAATCTGGAAATTATCAAATTTTGAACGGATATAGAATTGTTTGGTCAAATCAATTATTGTTCAGCTTTCTATACTTAGAGTACAGATCCATTTTTAAAATTATTTATTTATTTATATTTACAGTTAATTGTTTAAATATTCAAAATTGTATTTTAATTATTTAAAAAACTGTTAAAATCGAACTTGGTCAGATTTTCCTTCCGAAAATTCGTAAAATTCCCGGTTTTCCTGTCCGACAACCACCCTGTTTTTTCATTTAAAAAAATTCGATTTTAAAAACTTCTATTTTTTTATTTTTTAATCTTTAAAACTGCATTTTAAAATTCTTTAAATTAAAATATATGCTTTTAAAAATTAAAAATCTAGAATGGAAAATTTTTAAAGTGAAAGATTTTCGAATCAAGCATTCTAAACGAAATGATACAATAATTTATAAAAATCAGAATTTAACAAATTATTTAAAAAACGGTTGAAATGAAAGTTGGACAAAAATTTTATTCTAAAAATGTTGTATAATTTCCGGTCAAAAAATAGATTCACTGTCATTTTCCGGTTTTCCCCGGTCTCATAAAATTCCCGGTAATTTCCCGGTAGTCCAGGTTTCCCGGTCCAGCAGCCACCCTGTTGTAGCAAAACACTTGAGTTTGAACTAAAAACTGTACATTTTCAACGAAAAATGGAATATTTCAATTTTTATATGTTTAAAATATCTCTCTTAATCAAGAGAATTTCCTCTTTTAAAAACTTCATAATTACTAATAACTAAATCATTATACTCATATGTATAATTATTAAAAAATTTAAAATATTTAATTACTATAGAGTGAATGAAAAAATATTTTAGCTTTAAAGTTTCATTTATTCAATCCTAAATAGTTTAGTTTGAAATCGGCCAATTTTACAATGTATGACACAATCATCTTCGGTTTTCACATTTTCAATATGTATTAATATATTTCAGCTTCAAGTTTTAACTATAGGAATTATATAATAAAACAAATAATTTTGCAAGTTGAAAAATACTATAAATGTAAAACAAACATTTTCTTTATAGTTCTTACGTTCATCAAAATTTCAGAGCATTTCCTGCGTAATTCAAATGTATCGTATATTAAGAGAGAAAAGGCGAAAATTTTTTCGAGACATAGGAAAAAAAGGGAAATTTAAAATAAAAGGATAGACACAGATGAATACCTTTCAACGTGGAGTCAGCACTTCCGCTAACTAAAAGTCGAGAGTCTGCACTCCAGGCAATCGAATGCACTCTTTGTACGTGCCCTCTTAAAACGGAAATGAATTTCCCAGTATTTCCATCCCAGAGTTTAATGGATTTATCAAAAGAGGCAGATGCAATCAATCTTCCGTCTGGTGAAAACTTAACGTCGTTAATCAGCTGATGATGCCCAGACATTCTTTCTGTGAAATTACCACAATTTGTAATGAGTAAACATTTGCCAGTGATTGGACAGGTTACTTTTTAAAAGGAACTAGTTATCGTACTGTTTTAAAATGTTTGATTTTCTAAGATCTTAAATTTCTTTTTTTTTTTGTAGAAAATGATTATCCATTTTTGTTAGCTTAAAAAAAGATATTCAGAGGTCGCTTAAAAATGTTCTATGCCGAATATTCGATTTTCCAATGTTTTTGAATTTCAATTTCTACAATCTAAATTATTCCATTTTGTGTAATTCAGAGAATAATTAATTAGGATGCCATGTGTCTCTAAAATTTGTTTGGTTAAGAAAAAAAATTTTGAAGTGGCTATTATTATTATGGTTAGAATTTTTTTTATTAATACTTGTCCTAGAATTAAACAATCATTTTTTCAAAATTCGGCATAAAGCACTTCATAGCGACTTTTAAATATATTTTTTTAATAATCTAAAAAAATAGGGAATCATTTTCTCACCAAAAGAAAGAAATTTCATATCGAAGGTTTTAGAAAATCAAAAACAAAGTATTTCATGAGGCATCCTAGTATACAGGTTTTCGAGTTTATTATAAATACCATTTGTTTCAGTTTCTAGAGATTCAATTAATACCTACGTTTAATGTAGAAACTGAAATAATACTAAAAACATAATCATTTTCTGAAATTGTCTCTAAAGCCCATTGTCAACAAGATAGGTGAATTTTAAACCGCAAAGATGAATTTTAAAACAAGATAAATTTTTAATAAAAAAGTTTAACTTTCCACCAAGTATTTTATTTTTAACCAAAAAGATGAATTCAGCCTGGATTAATTACATTTTAAGATATAATTTATATAAAAAAACTGGAATAGTTAAACTTTCAGTAAAAAATATTAATTTTCAGACTGAGCAAAGACGAATTTTCAACAAAATAGCTCATTTTTCAAGCAGATATGAACTTTCAATTAAAATGATTATTCTTTAACCTAAAAAATTAATTTTCAACAAAAGAGTTTATCTTTCAACCAGGG
>NC_046664.1:42248141-42250922 GCF_010883055.1 Belonocnema kinseyi
GTGCTTTCTTTTTACTGCCCAATGCAAAAAATGTATCACGAGAGTTGAAAACGGCCGTGCGGAATTATAAATTTCCCCAAATTTTAAATGACAAGATTTTTAATTGACAGAAAATAAAATCCTGAAGTAAAAAATATCTACAAATATTTCAATTCTCGAAATTTAGAACTGGTGAACATAGTTAATTGATTATCAATTTATAAGCTATTAACAGAATAATAAATAAGGCGAACAATTTAATTATTCATTAATTGATAATTTATTAATTATTTAAAAAATTTTAAGATTTCGTCAAACTTAAATGACATCAATAGAAATATGTATGGGAATTTTTTTTTCTTGCTAATTTATGATTTTGTTATATATTTTTTCGTTATTTTTTATTAGTCCTGGATATTCAAACACTTTTAAATATAGTGATGAAGAGCTATTTTTTTATATTGCCGTTTTAAAATATAATGCTAACATATAATAAAAAAAAAGAATATAATAAATCCTTAAATATTTTTTTCTATCACATTGAAATAACCAACTCTTAAATAAGATATTTTTTATTCAAGTAGACTTTGTAACAAATCTAAAATATTTTAACATTTGTACGTCATTCCTAAAGAAAGATCATGAACGAATATTTTGTTATCTTTGACAACACTCCAATTAGTTGAAAATTATTTTTCGTAGTTCTATAATAAATCCATATTGAAATTAAATTCTGAGAACTAAGAACAATATAATGAGTGTTATCATCTTGTTTTTAAATTGATGGAAATACAATTTTTATAAGATTCTTGAGAAACTTTTCTAAAATTTCAGGGTTTTCAGAAAAGAATCTAGAAAATTTCAAAGAACTTTTTTTATTATATAGAATTTTACAAAATATTATAAAAAAATCCAGTCTTTTTAAAAGATGTTTAGAACTTTTAGAAGTTGGGAAGGAATCAAGAAATATTTAATAAATTTTCGAAAATGTTTCAGAGTTTTCAAATTTTGTAATCTATTTAAAACGTCGTATATTCCTGAAAATATTTTTAAATGACACGAATTTTTCTCAAGATTTTCAAATATCATTCCAAATTAAAAAAAAAATGACCTTACTATCTTCTATTTAGCAGAAATTTTAATAAAATCTGTTTATTCCCTTGAAAACTTTCGAAATTATTTACAGTTCTACTAAATATTTATTGAATTTACCCGATTTTTGTTAGATTTATTTTTCGATCTTCCTAAATTCAAACATTTTTTTTTAAAATCTTCTAAACTATTTTTAGAAATTTTAGAAAATAATTTGTTATGTTTAAAAACGTTTTTCAATATTCCCTTATAGTTCATTTTTCAAAATAAAAAATTATTTGAAATTTGCACACGAATATAAGGAAAATTCTTTTTTTTTTAATTTTGTCAGACCTTCTAAACCTTCTATTTTCTAAAAATTATTCAAATTTTTCTGCATTTTTGATTTTTTTGCAAAATTTTAAAAAATGCCTTAAAATCTTCCAGCTTCTTCTTTGACCATTTTTGAAATCTTCTAAAATCTTTTTAAATAGTCTCTTAAAATTAATTTTTCAAAATTAAAAATTATTTTAATTTTTCCTAGGAACCTGCAAAAATATCTTCATTTTTGTGAAACTTTACAAAATTTAGAAAAAAATCTTTACAAGTTTTAATTATTTTTGATTCGTTTCAAAACTTTTCAATATCTCTCAAACTTACTCAAATTTTTTCTAAAATTATGTAATATGGCAAAATTGCAAATTTCCCATGAATTTTAAGAACTTTTTTTATACCCTGACAAAATTCAGTTTACCTAAAAAATTGGTAAATCTTGAAAAGTTAAAAAAATGGTCTCAAAGTCTTCCATATTCTTTTAATCCACATTTTAGAATCTTTTAAATTTGAAATTATTCTTTTAAAATGAAACCTAAATAAATATAACAAATTTCCAGGTTATTTCCCGGTTTTCACATACAAAAATATAGATACCTAGAAATCTCTTCAAAATTTCAGGAATCCTAAAGCCTTAAAATCTTGAATATTAATATAATATAATAATTTCGTAGAAATCTTAAAAAATTATTAGAAATCCCTTGAAATCGTCAAAATCCATTAAAATAAGTAGAAATCATTTGAAATCCCTTGGAATTCCTTTGCAATTTCATTCTAGGAAATTTATTTCTCTAGAAATCCTTTGAGATTAAACAAAATACTCTTTTTCTAGTAAAATGTCTAAAATAACCTTAAAATCCCTTTGAAATATTTGTAATCGATAGGCATACCTTAAAATTTAATTCTCTAGAAACCGGGAAAACCGGGAAATGACCGCAAATTTTTTGAGACCATTTTATTTTTTTATTTTTAAGCTAACATTTTTAATATAAAGAATTTTTAAATGCTTTCTTAAAGACTTGAACAAATAAAAAATAAAAGCCTTTGATGCTGAAAATTTTGGATAAAAAACATTTTTATTTAATAAATAAATAAATTTTTTTAACTTTATATGTACTTTAAGTAATAAAAAATGAACAAAACGATTTTAAACCAGTTTAAAATTTAAGAATTTTCAGATTTTAAAGTTAAAATTTAAACGGTTTCAATTTGAAAGCCTTAGTCATTAAACAAATGTGAATGTATGACTGAATGTTTATAAAATATTTTCAACTTAAAAATAACTTCATATATCATATATCAAAATGGGAGAGGGAAATGTGGACGAGGAGATGGAAAAAATGATAGGAGAAATAAAAATAGGATTAGAGTGCACAAATAATAATGAAGTTAGTAGAG
>NC_046664.1:42251022-42253229 GCF_010883055.1 Belonocnema kinseyi
CGAAAACTGATTTTCAAGCCATCAGGGGCCAACTCGAGCGGCCTGAAGCGGCCAGGCAAATTTTATGCGTGGTTATAGAATCCGGAGTCTCAATTGATGAAAAAAAATAGATAAAATAAAAATAAATCTTTTATTTATTTATTTTACGCAGGATTTTAAATTATTTCAAGGGATTTGGCAGCATTCTAAAAGATTCAAACAATTTTTAATAAATTATGTGGGATTTCAAAAGGTTTCAAGAGATTTCTAAATAAATTCTAGAGAATGAAGTTTCAAGGGATTCCTAGATTTCAAGGGATTTAAAATATTTTCAAGAATTTTAACAGGTTTTTTTAAGTACTTTAAGGAATCATTCAAATTTAATTTATATTTAAGGAATTTCAAAATATTTCTACTTATTTTTATTTTTATTCAAATTACATTAAAAGATTCCCAAGAATGTCAATAGAATTAAAGTAATTTAAGAGATTGCAAAGGATTATTTAGGATCTCCAAAGATTTTAAAGGATTTCTAGATAACCTAATTCTAAAGAATAAAATTTCAAAGGATTCCAAGAGATTTTAATTTATTTCTACTTATTTTTAATGGATTTTTACGATTTTCAATTATTGCAAAGAATTCCGAAGAATTTTTATAGAATTTACAAAAAATTCAAAAAATTTCACAAATGCTTAGAGATTTGATCGGACCTCCAAGAATTTCAAATATTAGAGGTGATATAACAAATTTCAAGATATTTCAACGGATTTTTAGAGAATTCTAAGGGGGAATTCAGGGTGGTCGTTTTAATCGACGAAATGAATTCCCGGTTTTTCCCCGGTTCGTAAACAATTTTCACGGTCAATGAAATTTAAAAAATGGAACACTAAAGCTAAAAAATTTTCCACTTGAGGTAATAAAAACTAGGCAGCAAATGAAAGTACTCATAGTGGAACTGTTAAATTTTGAACTTTTAAAATAGAAATTTTAAAGTTTTTAATTAAAAAATGTTGTATTCAAATGCTCAATTATTTACGCTTATAAAATTGAAGGTACTAACATTTTTCAATATAAAAAAAATATAAATCCACGTTATCATTTTCAATTCTCTAAATTAAAAAATTAATCGAAGAACTTCAAAAATTTCAAAATTATATAATTTTAAGGAATTTTAAGCTACAAACATTAAATATTAAAAAATTGAAAAAATTTTAACTGGACACTTCTTAAATAAGAAATTCAATTATTTTCTTTTTAAATAGTTTAAACATCCTTAGAAAGCTTTACAATTTTATTTTAAAGTCTTGAGAAATCTAAAAGTTGTTTTAAATTTGTTTTAAAATTAAAATTATTTTGGAAATATTTTCAGAACTTCTAAATATCTGTCAAAATTAATTGATTTTTTTCTAAAATTTTTAGAAAATCCTACAAATTTTAGAACATTTCTTCGCAATTTTGATGTATAAAAGCAATTAAACATTTATTACTTGTAGGCGAAATTTGAGTAATTTGAAGAGATATGCAGAAGTTTTGAAAAGATAAAAACTTAATGTAAAACTTGAAATGATAGCCTGATATCAGACAAAATGTAGATTTTCGCAGATTTTAAACAAAAAAATTAGATTCTTTTCAAGAATTGTGAAAGGCTTCAAAAGAATAAAAATATTTTCTTAAGATTCCTAGGAAAATTAAAAATAACTTTTCATGTTGAATAATTATTTTGAAAAATAATTGTTTTGAAAAGATCTAAGCAAAATTTTCTAAAAAGATTCTAGACGATTTTAAGAAAAATTTCTAAAATTTACATGATAATGTTTAATCTTTTTAAAACTCCTAAGCATCTTTTAAAATTACTCAAATTTTTTTCTACAAATGTTTATTTGTAAATTATATATCAAAATTTAAAAATTTCACTTAAAAATTAAGCATTTTTCAAATACAATAAATAAAATTGTAACGTTCATAGTCTAAAGTCTCTTCGAAATTTTAACGACTCCAGATTTTCTATGTCAAACAATTCAGTTAAAGATTCTTTACTCTTAAATATTTGGTTTCAATTTACTTGTTAAAAATTGAATATATTAGACTGAAACAATATTTTAAATTTAATAAAATCCATTGAGAATATCTTCTTCTTCTTTATTCATAATGTGTCCCCTAAGGGTTTACATGACTTCCATTCCTTACAATCTTTCCGTTTACATCTATATATTTTTTACAATCTTAT
>NC_046664.1:42253329-42269181 GCF_010883055.1 Belonocnema kinseyi
TTTTCGAAAACTGATTTTCAAGCCATCAGGGGCCAACTCGAGCGGCCTGAAGCGGCCAGGCAAATTTTATGCGTGGTTATAGAATCCGGAGTCTCAATTCTAACAATATTTCAACATTATTTAATTCTATACTGATTTTTTATGATGATTTTCTATAATGATTTTTCTAGAATCGGGATAAAATGATAAGATTAAATTCATTTGAAAAGGTAGTAAAGAAGTAGCAATTTTTATAGTTATTGTTACTGAAAAAATGTAACTATTTACCAATTCGTAACTAATTTATAAAAGTAACTTCGTTACTAAAAACTATCTAGTTAAAAGAGACTAATAAAAAACTTTGAAACATACCAAAAGGTTTTTTGCTGGTCTCTGGTTTCCAGAGGATTAGGGTAAAATCGTCTGATCCCGAAACTAGTTTTTCCTCGCCAACAGCCTCATAACGCCTCTTGGCACGTTCTTTCGGACTTTCAAGCTCGTTTTTCTTATTTGTAATTTCAAAAGCTGCTGTCCTGAGTGCGTAATCGACATTCAAGGCCAAGGTGTTTACCCAATGTGCGTGACCTTCGAGAGTTCTGCAGAGCTTTCCCTAAATTTTTAAAAGACATTTGAAATATTGCTGAAAGTTAAAGACAGTAGTCGATATTAAATTTAAATTTTAAGCGAGATTTAAAGCTACCTAAACTAAACAGATATCAGAGATATATTTTCAGGGTGGTCACTTCCAAAAAAATTTCAGGCTATTTCCATTCAATAATAATTGATTTATTATATAAATTTTGAAAATAATTAAACATCTTAGATGTTCAAGGTAAAATGTATTATGAAAATTATTGTAAAAGTGATTTCACACTACCCAGAACAAAATGATATCAAAACATGAGACATAGGGTGATTTTTAAAGAAAATCGGAAAATAAACTATTTTAAATAATGCATTTTTAACCAAAAAATTGAATTTTTACCAAATTTTCAACATAAGAAGATGATCCTTCAACCAAATGATCTTATTTATAAACAAAAGCGATTAGATTCTAAACAAAAACAGTTGCACTTACTAACAAAAAATTTAATTTTCGAAAAAAAAGATTAATTTTAAAGGAAATAGTTTAATGTTCAAATTAATAATAAAATTTTCAACCAAATATTAGAATTTTTTACCAAGAATATGATAGTCTACTATATAATTAACAAGAATTAACTTTCAAAAATAAAATTCAAATTTTTTTAATGATCAAATTTTCAAAAGGAAAGATGACTTTTCAAGCCAAAAAGAGGAACAATTTTTAAGAGAGTCGAATTTTTAACAATTTTCAACCAAGAAAGAGGAATTTTATATCAAAAGATAAATTTTCTATCCAAAAAGATTACTTTTTTATGAAATAATTAAATTTTCAACCAAATAGTGGAAATTATAACCTAAAGATATGAATTCTGTTAAAAAACTATGACAGTAGACGTTTCAACTTCTAAGAATTAACTCGAAACCATGAAATATGAATATTCAACCAAATAAGATGAAGTTTTAACCAAATAGTTCAATATTTAACTGCGAAGATGGCTTTTCAACCAAATGATCGAATTTTCAAACAAAAAGTTTAATTTTCACGCCAAAAAGAGGTACATTTTTTAAGACACTTGAATTTGTAACTGCAAAAGATGAATTCCCAATCAAAAGGGATTCATTTTTTACGAAAAGATGAATTTTTAGTTCATAATAAGGAATTTATTGTCCAAAAAGACGAATTTTCAACAAAACAATTGAATTTTTGACTAAAAAATATGACTCTTTAAGAAAATAGTTGAATTTTCAACCAAACAATTAAATTTTTAACCAACTTGTAGAATTTTTAATAAAAACGGATGAATCCTAGACGAGATATATAACAGTAGACATTTCAGTTAACAGGAATTAACTTTAAACTATACATTTTTAACCAAAAAAGATGACCTTTCTAACAAAAGACGAATTTTTAATCCAAAAGAACGCATTTTTTCATCCGAAAACATAAATGTTCAACAAACCAGTTAAATTGTTGACCAACAAATATGACTCTTTAACAAATAGTTTTATTTTAAGCAAAATAATTAAATTTTCCAACAAATAGATGAATTTTCAAACTACGAAGATGAATATTTAACCAAATAATCTAATTTTCAAACAAGAAGTTGCATTTTTAAGCCAAAAACGTGAATTTTTTTAAAACAATTGAATTTTCAACCAAGAAAGATGGATTTTCAACCACAAGGAATTAATTTGTTAACAAAAGATGAATTTTCAAACAAAAAGTATGAATTTTGTACGCAAGAAGATGAAAAAATAACAAAAAAATTGAATTTTCGGCCAAAAAGTACAATTTTTAACCAAAAGAAATGAATTATGGACCTTGCATATTATAATAAACTTTTCACTTAACAATATTTAACTTTTAACTATAAAATATTCCTTTTTAAGCGAAAAATATTATTTTTTAACCAAATAGTTAAATTTCCAAACTGTGTAGATTAACCTTCAACCAAATGGTCGAATTCTCAAATAAAAACTTTCATTTTCAACCAAAAAGTTGAAACTTTTGGATGACAGTTGAATTTTCAATAAAAAAGAGGCATTTTGTTTATCAAAAGCTGAATTTTCTATCTGAGAAGATAAAATTTCAACAAGACAATTGAAATTTCGACCAAAAAAATGACTCCTTAGGAAAACAGCGGAATTTTCAACAAAATAATTTAATTTTCAACCAAACTGTAGAATTTTTAACAAAAAGAGATGAATTCTAGACTAAAAATATGAAAGTAGACTTTTCAGTTATCAGGAATTAATTTTAAACCAAAAAATATGACTTTTCTACTAAAAGACGAATTTTTCATCCAAAAGAACGCATTTGTTTATCCAAAAACATACATCTTCAAAAAACCAGTGAAATTTGCGACCAAAAAAAAAAGCTTTCTAGCAAATATTTTTATTTTAAACAAAATCATTAAATTCTTCACCAAATAGTTGATTTTTCAAACTACGAAGATGAATATTTAACCAAATAATCCAATTTGTAAACAAAAAAGTTTCATTTTCAATAAAAAAGTTGCATTTTCAAGCCAAAAAGACTAATCATTTTGATGACAGTTGAATTTTTAAACAAAAATATGCAATTTTTAAAATCAAAAACTGAATTTTCTGTTTGTAAATCTAAATTTTCAACAAAAACATCGAAATTTCGACCAAAAAAAGAAGAGTTTTTGAAAAAGAAGTTGAATTTTCAAATATAGAATTTACTTTCGACCAAAAAGTAAAATTTTTGACCAAAAGAAATGATCTCTTGGCCATGAATATTATAGTCACTTTTCAATTAAGAACAATTAACTTTCAACCATATAATATTTATTTTTAGGCAAAAAAGATGCATTTTTAGCCAAATAATTAAATTTTCAAACTATGGAGATTAATCTTCAACCAAATGGTCGAATTTTCAAAATAAAGTTTCATTTTCAACCAACGTATTGAAAATCAAGTCAAAAAGACGAATCTTTTTTGTTACAGTTGAATTTTCAACCAAAAAGATGCACTTGTTTTTATCAAAAGCTGAATTTTCTATTTGAAAATCTAAATTTTCAACAAAACAATTAAAATTTCGACCAAAAAAGGATGAGTTTTTAAGAGATCGAGATCGATTCCAATGAATCTTTCATCTTGGAACTGAAGTTGACGTCTTTTCTATCAAAAAATGAATCTTCAATCCAAAAGGACCAAATTTCTATTCAAAAAGATGAATGCTCAACAGAAGATTCGAATTTTCGATTAAAAGTGATGAATTTTAAACCTAAAATTTAACAGTAGAATTTAAAATTAGAAAGAATTAACTTTATATAAAAAAATTGGAACTATTTATTGGGTTCTATTAATTAATTTATTCTCATTTAATCGAAAAAACGAGAAAAAAGAAACTTTTTCCGAAAAGGGTGGAAAAATGATTATTTTTTTTTAAACAAGAAAACAGGGAAATAGGCAAAGTGTAAAAGATGATTTTTTTGACATATAATTTCTTTGTTAATTAAATATTTATATATAATATGAATATATATTCTGTTAATAGCATGAATTAAAATGTTTTTTTCTTCTAAATTTATCCTTTTAGTTAGGAAATTCATCTCTTGATAAAAAATTCATCTTTCTTTTATCAGTCTGATAGATTAAATTGAACTGCAAGTACCCTATGTAATTACCATGTGCAATATCTGAAAAGGAAGTTTTCATTCTCAAATATAAAAGAAACTTTAGTATTTGAACGATCCATCAAAACAGAAGTATTAAATTTTTAATTAAATAATAAAAAATAAAAATTTATTTATGAATGCAACATTAATTTAAAAATCTTTAATATAAGATGACGCCCTAAACTATACAGATATCAGAGATATATTTTCAGGGTGGCCACTCAACTTAAAAAAAAATAGAGTTTATTTCGTGGTTTCCCCGTTTGAAAATTTCATTTTTCACTGTTGAATTTTAGACTTTTATAATAAATATTTAACTTTATTATTCAAACGATCGATCAACACGAGCTTTAAATTCTGGAATAAGTAGTTAAAAAGGAAAATTATTTTTGATTGAAACATTAACTTTAAAATCTTTAATATTAGAAGTATTAGATTCTTTCCAGGTGCTAAAATTCCATTTTTTTTAAATTCCCTAATTTTATTTAAATCAGCTTACATCTTCAGCATTCCAAACTTTGATAGTTCTGTCCTGGGACGAGGAGTAGATAAGGCCTCTTCCACCCCATTTGACACAAGTAACACTCATCGTGTGTCCATTTAATTGCCGAACTGTTTGTCCCAGAACGGTGTCCCATATCCTCAAAGTCGTGTCTTTAGAGGAGCTAACAAGAAACCGGCATGATTCATTGCTGTGGAAGGGCTCCCAACTTAAGCAATTGACCCACTTTTTATGGGCAACCATTGGTTTACCTAAAAGAGGTAGAAGAAAAGTTTACTGCAAAATTTTATTGTTTCGTTATAACTCCAAATGAGGCCTGGACTCACTTTAGATATCAAAAATAGTGTATATAGTGTCACTAATTAAAAAAATAGTGTCAAAATAGTGTCATTAATTTAAAAAAATAGTATCAAAATAGTGTCATAGAATTTTTCATGTATTATAAGAGAACTTCAATGTTTATTTAAAATGTTATTATTTAATTTTGTATGCGTATAATTTCAGGGTAGCCATTTTAATCGACGAAATAAATTTCCGGTCAATGAAATAAAAAAAAAATGGAACACTAAAGCTACAAAATTTTCCACTTGAGGCAATAAAAACTGAGCTTTAAATGAAAGCATTCAAAGTGGAACTGTTAAATTTTGAACTTTAAAATTTAAAATTTTAAAGTTTTTAATAAAAAAATGTTGTATTGAAATGCTCAATAATTTACGCTTATAAAATTGAAGGTACTAACAATTTTCAATATAAAACGATATAAATCCACGTTATCATTTTTAATGCTCTAAATTAAAAAAATCAATCAATGAACTTTAAAATTTTCAAAATTATATAATTTTAACGAATTTTAAGCTAGAAACATCAAATATTGAAAAATTAAAAACATTTTTACTGAATACTTCATAAATTAGAAATTCAATTATTTTCTTTTTAAATAGTTTAAACATCCTTGGAAAGCTTCAAAATTTTATTTCAAATTTCTTGAGAAATCTAGAAGTTGTTTTAAATTGATTTTAAATTTAAAATTATTTTGGAAATTTTTGCATTACTTCTAAATATCTGTCAAAATTAATTGATTTTTTCTACAATATTCAAAAAATCCTGCAAAAATTTTAAGAGATATGCAGAAGTTTTTAAAAGATACAATGTAAAACTTGAAATGATAGCCTAATATAAAACAAAATGTAGATTTTCGCATATTTTAAACAAAAAAAATAGATTCTTTTTAAGAATTGTGAAAGGCTTTACAAGAATAAAAACATTTTCTTAAGATTCCTAGAAAAATTAAAAATAACTTTTCATCCTGAAAAATTATTTTCAGAGAATATTTAAAAAGTTGTTAAAAAATTTAAACAAAATTTTCAAAAAAGATTCTAAAAGATTTTAAAAAAACTTTCTAAAATTTTCATGAGACTTTTTAATCTTTTTAAAACTCCTAACTATCTCTTCAAATCACTCAATTTTTTTCTACAAACGTTAATTTGTAAATTATACATTAAAATAAAAAAATTTCACTTACAAATTAAGCATTTTTCAAATACAACAAATCAAATTGTAACATTCGAAGTCTGAAGGCTCTTCGAAATTTTAACTAATCCAGGTTTTCTATGTCAAACAATTAAGTTAAAGATTATTTACTTTTAAATATTTGGTTTTAATTTATTTATCTTAAATAAAAATTCAAATATTGCTGAATATTCAATGATTAATTTTTATTTAAATTAAAAATTTCAAATTTTATGGGTTAAAAATTTGATATTTTAGACTGAAACAATATTTTAAATTTAACAAAATCCATTAATTAAGAATATATTAATATGAAGTTATTTTTAAGTTGAAAATAGTTTATAAACTCTCAGTCACACGTTCACATTTGTTTAATGACTATGACTTTAAAATTGAAACCGTTTAATTTTTAACGTTAAAATCTGAAAATTCTTCAATTTTGAACTGTTTAAAATCGTTTTGTCAAATCGTTTTTGTTCACTTTTTATTACTTAAAGTACAGATAAATTAAAAAAATTTATTTATTAACTTTATTTATTATTTATTTATTAACTTAAATTTATTTATTTCTACAAATTTGTAAAATTTCCAGTCAACAAAAGATTCACTTTCATTTTCCGGTTTTTCCCGGTCTCAAAAAATTTCCGGTTTTCCCATTTTCCCGGTCCAGCGGCCAACCTGAATTTATAAAAATTCCTATTTATTTATCGCAGTCTTCACAGGTTTTTCTCCTTTTTCTTACTTTTCCACATGAATTTCAACTGAATTAATAGAACCTAATAGGAAAATTGAAAGTTCATTTTCTTTTAATGAAAAGTTTATTATCATATTTTTGGTAAGGAATCATCTTTTAGGTATAAATATTTTATTATTTGGTTCAAAGTTTAATTATTTTGTTGAAAACTCAACAATTTTGTAAGAAATTCATACTTCTTGGTTGAAAATTCAACTGTTTTGTTGAAAATTCAAATTTTTGGGTTAAAATTTCAACAATTTGATTAAAATTACTTTTTTCCTAACATTTTTTTTTTAAATTTAACATTCAACTATTTTGTTAAACATTCATCTTTTGGTTTCAATAACTCATCTCATTCTGTAGAAATTTCAACTATTTCGGTTCAAAATGCAACTGTCTGATTAAAAATGATTCTATTTCGATTGAAAATTACATTTTTTGTTAAAAATGTACATTTTCCGGTTGAAAATTCATATTTTTTGTAGAAAATTCATAACTTTAGCTAGTAACTTCAATAATTTGGTAGAAAGTTTGACTATTTGTTTGTAAATTTATGTATTTTGTTGAAAACTCATTTTTATTATTGTAGAAATTGTTTTTTTTGTTTGCTAAAAATAAAGTATTTTGCTGAAAATTCGTCTTTCATTGGTTTACTCAAAATTTTTTTTTCTAATTAAAATCTTTTCTTGTTGAAATAATCACTATTAAAATTTTCGTTCGAAATTTACTTTTTTTCGGTTGAAAATTAAACTCCTTGTGTGAAACTTAAAATACTCTCTTAAAAGTTCATTCTTGGATTGAAGATTAATCATTTTAGTTGAAAATTGGTTTCCTTTTTTGGTTAAAAAGTAATTTTTTAACTGCAAATTTAATTACTTTGTTAAAAAAATCGTCTTTTTGGCAAACATTCATACTTCTTGGTTGAAAATTCAACTGGTTTGTTTAAAATTGGAATTTTTGACTTGAAAATTTTACTATTTTATTAAACATTCATATTTTCGGTTTAAAAATGCATCTCATTTTGCAGAAATTTCACCTATTTCAATGAAAAATGCAACTGTATGGATAAAAATGATTCCGTTTTGATTGAAAATTACATTTTTTGTTAAAAGTTGACATTTTGGGCTTCAAAATTCAAATGTTTTGTAGAAAAGTTTAGGTTTTGGCTGGCAGATTCAACAATTTGGTAGAAATTGGAGAATAAGTTTCGATTGGAGAAGGCAAATGATTCAAAAGCTCATTATTTGTTTGTCAAAATGTGCGAAAAATTTGTCCGAAAATTCAACTTTTTATTTAAAAATTTAGGCATTTATTGAAAATTTTTCTTTTTTGAAATTAATTAGAAATTAATTTTTTGGTTAAAAATCAAGTATTTTGTTGGAAATTCGTCTTTCTTGGTTTAATCGAACTGTTTTTTGTTCATTAAAATCTTTCCTTGCTGAAATATCTACGATTAAATTTATCGTTGGAAATTCACTTTTGTAGGATGAAAATTCAACACCTTGGTTGAAAGTTGAAACACTCTCTTAAAAGTTCATTTATTGTTTGGTTGAAGATTCATAATTTTAATTAAATTTTTGTTTTTAAAAAAGTAATTAAAAAAAAATGAAAATGTAGTAGCTATCTTTTAAATAGAAAATTCAATTATTTTGTTGAAAATTAATATTTTTGATTTGAAAGTTCATCTCTTTCTGTAAAAATTGTCCATTTTTTAAATTCCAAATACGATTTTCTGGTTGAAACTAAACCTGTTATTATAAATTCAATGGCTTTGTAGAAAATTCGTATTTTCGACTCAAAAATTTAACAATTTAGTAGAAATATTGCCTATTTTGTTGAAAATTAAATTATTTTGTTGAAATTTCAAGAATTCTTTTTAATAGTAATACTTTTTGATCGAAAATTCGTCTTTTTGGCTAAGAAAAATCATCGATTTGATTCTATTTTTTTCGAACTAACAATTTTTTTATTGAAAATTCAATTAAGTGTTGTCCTTTCGATTTCAAAACCATCTCATTCTATAGAAATGTCACTTTTATCGATTAAAAATGCAACTGTCTGGTTAAAACTTAGGTTTTTCTTCAAAATTTATATTTTCGGGTCTCACATTTAAATGCTTTGTATAAAATTCGTAGTTTCGTCTCGAAAATTCAACAATTTGGTAGAAAATTGGACTATTTAGTTAAAAATGTATGTACTTTGTTGAAAATTTGTCTTTTGTTTTTTGCAATATCTGTTTGTCCTTTGTTTTCTTTTCAATAATATTTTCTCGTTGAAATATCAGCTATTAAATTTTCGTTGAATTATCTTAAAAGTTTATTTTTTTGGTTAAAGATTCATAATTTTAGATGAAAATTCTTGTTTTTTTTACTGTAAATTTAATTATTTCTTCGAAAATTTAACTGGTTAATTTTAAATTAACTTCTTCTTTGGAAATCCATATTATCAGATTGAAAGTCCAAGTGTTTTATAGAATATTCGTATGTTTGGCTTGAAAAATTCAACTATTTAGTTAAAAAATTAAGTCTTCTAGTAACAAATCTTTTTTTTTTTAGAAAATTGAACTCTTTGGTTAAAAATATATGAATTCTGTGGAGAATTAATCTTTTTGTGTTGAAAAATAGTTTTTTTATTTGAAACCTTATTTTTTCGTTAAAAATATAACTATTTTGTTGAACATTCAATTGTCGATCCCACTGAAAATGGCCTATGTGTTGAAAACGGCCATGCGCTACAATCTCTTAAAAAAATATCAAATAAACAGTTTATTTATGTAATTATTGTGAAAATGACACGGTGGATTTTTCTAACAGTGTTTTTCTGTTTTCTTATCGAATCATTTCCATTAATTATCGCTCCGGTATGAAAATCAGATTATAAAAATGAACTCAGAGAACACTTGAAAAACACGAATAAAAGAGTTAGAAGCTTTTTAATAATTATGAAAGATCTGAGGGGAAATGGTTTCAGTTTTATTTTCAAAGAATAATTTTAAGTTTTAAAGATTTTAAAATGTGGGTTATCACAATATGGAAGACTTTGAGATCATTTTTTTTTATTTTTCCAGATTTACAAATTTTTTAGGTAAACTGAATTTTGTCAGGGTGTGAAAAAAAGTTCTTAAAATTTTGTCATATTACATAATTTTAGAAAAAATTTGACTAAGTTTAAGAGATATTCAAAAGTTTAGAAACGATTCAAAAATAATTAAAATTTGGAAAGATTTGTAAAGAATTTTGTAAAGTTTCATGAAAATGAAAAACATTTTTTTCAGGTTCCCAAGAAAAATTAAAATATTTTTTTATTTCGAAAAATTAATTTGAAGATATTATTTAAAAAGATTTGAGAAGTTTTCAAAAATAGTCAAAAGAAGAATCGGAAAGTTTATAGGGCCATTTTTTAAGATTTTGCAGAATGAATAAAAAATGCAAGAAAAATTTAAATAATTTTTAGAAATTCGAAGGTTTAGAAGGTCTGACAAAATTAAAAGAAAAAGAATTTTTCTTATATTCGTGTGCAAATTTTAAATCATTTTTTATTTTGAAAAATGAACTTTTAGAAAAAATTGAAAAAGATTTTTAAACATAATAAACGATTTCCTAAAATTTCTAAAAATAGTTTAGAAGTTTTTAAAGCAAAATGTTTCAATTTGGTAAGATTGCAAAATAAAAATGAAGAAAAATTGGGTAAATTCAAGAAATATTTAGTATAATTTAAAAGAATTTCGAAATTTTTCAAGAGAATAAACAAATGTTCTTAAAATTGCTGGGAAAATTGAGAAGATTGCAAGGTAATTTAAAAAAATTTAGAATGATATTTGAAAATTTTGAGAAAAATTCGTGACAGTTAAAAATATTTTCAGGAATTTGAGACGTTTTAAATGGATTACAAATATTTCAAAAGTCGGAAACATTTTCGAAAATGTATCAAATTTTTCTTGATTCCTTTCCAACTTCTAAAAGTTCTAAACATATTTTAAAAGGACTCGAATTTTTTTATAATATTTCGTAAAATTCTATATTATAAAAAAATTCTGTAAAATCTTCTAGATTTTTTTTACAAGCCTGAAATATTTAAAAATCTTTTAAATTTTCTCAATAATCTTACGAAAAGGATATTTACATTAATTTAAAAACAAGGTGATAATACTTATTTTCTTGTTCTCAATTTTAAGAATTTAAATTCAAAATGGATTTATTATAGCACTTCGAAAAATAATTTTCGATTTGAGTATGGTCAAAGATAAAAAAATATTCATTAATGGCCTTTCTTTAATAATGGCATACAAATTTTTTAAAATATTTTAGCTTCGTTAAAAAGTCTGATTGATTAAAAAAATATCACATTTAAGAGTTCATTATTACACTGTAATAGAAAACAATAATTATATTTATTATATAGTAGCGTTAAATTTTAAACCGGCAATATAAAAAAATAGTTCTTCATCACTATATTTAAAAGTGTTTGAATATCCGACACTAGTAAAAAATAACGAAAAAATGAAAAAAAAATCATAAATTAGCAAGAAAAAAAAGTCCGAATTTTAAAATAAATGAATTGTTATGTTCCTATAAATATTTCTATTCCTGAAATTTAAGTTTGACGAAATTTAAAATTTTCAGAAAATAATTAATAAATAATTAATTCATGATTGATTAAATTGTTTGCCTTAAAAATTAATTATATTAACAGCTCATAAATTAATAATCAATTAACTATGTTCAGCAGTTATAAATTTCGAAAATTGAAATATTTTTCTGAATTTAATAATTCGTTTATTTTACAAGAAGTTTTGAAGTCGGTGAATTTTAGTTTCGGATATTTTTAAATTCGGGATTTTATTTTTTGTCAATTAAAGGTCATGTCATTATTTGAATTTTCAAAATTTTTGTAATTTGATAATAAAATATATTTTTGGCATTTTTTAAATACATTTTTGTACTTGTTATTTATAATTAAATTATTTTTTAGAAGTTCTGAATATCCATGCAATTTGTTTGTTTGAATTGTGTCAATTATGCCGCTTTTTCCTATATTAAAAAAAATAATACGTAAGTAAATAAGTCTCATTTACTACTTGACTCTACACTTTGAAGAAAAATGATTTTAAAGGGGTTTTCATATTTATTTTCTAATTTTTATGCATTTTTCCTATGGCACTGCATGGTTTTGTAGAACAGTTACTACTAGCGCCATCGCACGACCGTTTTCAAACTCGCATGACACATTTTTTGCATTGGGCAGTACAGTAGAAGCACAATCCTGGTTGAAAGGCTCTGTTTTTGGCTTAAAGATCAACATTTTTGATGAAACTTTTTACCTTTATTGACTGAAAAATCTTTCTTTGTTGAAAATTGGTTTTATTTATTTCAAAATAGTGTCTGTAGTATAATTTTTTTTCTTCAATATTGTAGAAAAATAGTGTTATTGGTTAAAAAAATGTCAACACTGTTGTGAGTGTGAGGTCTGTTAGTTAAATTACTGATAAGCCCTGAAATAAAATTACGACCAACCAATTTGTGCTCCATCTTCTGCATTCCAGACCAGAATTTTTCCATTTTCGCTCGCTGAAGCTACCTTCTTTCCACAAGGAGACCAGGCTACGCACAAAACATTATCTCCATGTCCTTGGCATGTTTTAAATGGGGTTTGAGTGTGAATGTCCCAGAGTCTCAGAGTTTTGTCACCTGAACCACTCGCTAGAATTTGACCATTGGGGCAAAATTGTACGGCTAAAACTGCTTCCGTATGTCCTGAAAAAACACGGCAAAACGACACTGAAGTAAATACATGATTTCTCTAAAAAGTATTATTTGATGTCTTATTTAAAAATTTAAATTTGTATTACTGAGGGCGACCGACAAACTTCATTTTCAATCTTTCCTAACTTTTCTCTAATATTAAATTTCCCTGTGCATTAATATTCAAAGACCAACATTTTAATTTTACAAAATAGAATAATTTATAAAAGAAATGAAACAGTTTCAAATTTAAATTAAAAAAATCAAAAGATGACTTTCCTGGCATGAAATATCAATTTTCAGTCCAAAAACACGAACTTTCAACAGAATAGTTGAACTTTTGACCAAAAGAGATTACTTTTTAACAAAATTGTTAAATTTCCAAAAAAATAGTTGAATTTTTAACCAAATTGTTGAATTTTCAATCTACAAAGATGAATTTTCAACGAAATGGTCGAATTTTCAAACAAAAAATATTAAACTTCAACAAAAAGAAGTTACATTTTCAAGAAAATAATTGACTTTTTAAGAGGCAGTTGAATTTTTCAACCAAAAAAGACGAATTTTCAACAAATAAAGATTTTTCAGATAAAGAATGAAAAAAATTGCATTCAAATTATTAAATTTACAAACTAAATTACGAATGTTCTGCAAAGTTTGAATTATTAACCAGAAAGTATATAATTTTTATAAAAAAAGTAAATTTTCAAACATATAAAAAAAAATTCCAGGGAAATTTTAATCCAACAAGGTTATTTTTCTACCAAAACCACGAATTTTAGATTAAAAAGATCACTTTTTAACCAAAAATGGGAAAGTTACAAAATTAATTTTCAAACCAGAAAACCACTCATCAACAAAATAGTTAAATTTTCAAGTAAAGAGATGAATTTTGAACTAAAATGATGATTTTGCAACCAAAAATATGAATTTTCAATAAATACAGATTTTTCAGCCATGAAAGAAAAAAAAAATCATCAACATTTTTAAATTTGCAAGCCAAAAGTTTGATTTGAAATTTGAAAACAATTGGATTTAAACCCGTGAATATGAATTTTTAACCAAACAAGAGGAATTTTCTCAGGAAATTTTAAACCAAGAAAATTAGTTTTCTACGAAGAAAAATACGGATTTTTAATTGTAGATTGAAAAGTTACATCCAAGTTTTATCTTTGATCAATTTTTTGTTTGAAAATGGATTTTCAATGTTTAAAAACCGAGTTTTCAGCCAAACAGATGAATTTTCAATTAAAGCAGGAAAACTTTGAAACTAAAAAGACAAATTTTCAATATCAAAATAATAATTTTGAACAGAAAGTCAATTTTCTATCAAATTAGTTGATAAATCTGAAAAGACGACTATTCAACAAAATAATAAAATTTTTGATTAAAAACATAATCGTCAGAAAGAAGAAACAGCAAAAAAGAAATAAAAAATATAAGAAAAATGAATTATGTACAAAAATCGAATAACTTCAAAACTTCATTTTCAAAATTTCATAATTTTTCCTTAAGAAATTTTTCATTTTCCCTCAACATTAATAAACAAATACCAGAATCTTAATCTTGAAACATATAAAATTAACATATACAATCTTTTATAAACAAAATAAAATAATTTCATATTAAAATTGGTGAAATTTGTTATCCTTGGCAGCTATTTAACGTGCCTCTTATTGAAATTCTCTAAAAATTGTAAGATTTTTTTCTTTCAAAATGCTTAACTTTTCCTAGTCATTAAAATTCCATGATTTTTTTCCTGATTTACAGGTTCTCCCTGACCTATGGCCACCATAGCACTGACGCGAACATTCCAATTTTTAAATAGAATACAAAATTTTACATCCAAATGACATTAATTATAATTTTAACTAAGAAATACAAACATTTATCAAATAAAAAAATAAATTACCTTCTAATTCCCCTGTACACCTGGTGACCGATCGAACTTTGAAAATTGCCTGAGGTTGGTAAATAATATCAATCACATTTTCACTAGGATTGAATTCTTTATTTAGCGACAAATACGGCTTTAAAGAATTTTCGACTTCTACATCATTGACGTAGAAAGCCAATGGCATAGGATCTTCCTCATTCAATAAGGCATTACAAATTAATTGTAATTGTTCCACTGAGATGTTGATCGGCAAATCCAAAAGACCTCCTGGCAAAGGAATTCCATCCGCGGATTGCAACCGCGCCAGCACTGTTTGCACTTCTTGAGGAGTTTCGTTATCAACTTCCATGATAGACATTATTTTTTAAATATAGAATGTGTGACAATTTATTTATTTATCGCTAAATACAAAAAACATGCAAACTGTACACGCTGTTTAAAGTTTAACCCGCGTTTAAACTTACGACCTAACCTAAAAATACAATAACTTATGCACACGAAACCGGCTAAATTCTCACGAAATTGTAATTAAACTGTATATACATTTTTCATTCTTGATTACACGTGTGGAAGAAATAATCCGAGAAGTGTTAAACATATCTGTTTATTGTATAAAACCTTAAAATCTGACGATTGTACACAAAAACACGTGTTCCTGACTTTTGATGCCCGCCGCCATGCGTCATGTCATGTGTTCATTACGTGTTGACGAATAAAAATGAAGAACTGGGTCACGTGCCTTTTTTGTGGGAAAATTCAAACAACTTATTTGTAAATGTTTTTTTTATTACTGATAGAGTGTTATATAATAAAAGTTAATGTTGCATGTAACTGAATTTTGTATTTCAGTTCATTCTTTGGGAGGAGCACATTTTCTATCCTGTCTTACATTGTGTCTGGGGGGGAGGGGAGTGTGAGTTAAAATTTTTTTGTCAATTTTTATCAAAAATAAATTTTACTTTATTGTTAGAAAATTAATCTTTTTGGTTAAAAATGCAAATGTTTGGTTGAAAAGTAATCAATTTTAGTTAAGGATTCAACTATTTTGTTTAAAATGCGTCTTTTTTGTTAAATTCCACTATTGTTAAATTAGGATTAAAGTAGTTTTTGTTTCAAATAATAACAATTACATTTTTTGTTGAAAAATATGAAAATTTAAATGATTAATTGAATTATTTAAGCTTACATTTATGATTATAATTTGTATGTATAATTATATATTCATGATTTATTATTATTAAATATTATTTAATAATGTT
>NC_046664.1:42269281-42278806 GCF_010883055.1 Belonocnema kinseyi
ATAATTTATTAATAAATTAAATCTTCTAAGGATTTCATGTTTTAGGTGGAAACTTCAACTCGTTGTTTGAAAGTTGAACTACTTTCTTAAAAATTCGTCTTTTTGGCCAGAAAATTCAACTGATTTGAAAGAAATTCTTTTTTTTTTAAATTTTAAATAACAAAAAAATATAATAAATAATATTATATTTTTGGTTACAAATTAATGTAATTTGTTGAAGATTCGATTTTTTTTGTAGAAAATTCATCCCTTTTGGTTAAAAATGCAACTGTTTGGTTGAAAATAAATCTGTTTCCGTTAAGGATTCAACTACTTTCTTGGAATTATGATTTTTTTAATTCTAATAACTGCCTTAGATTTAGACCAAAATATTTGCAGATATTTGTTGATTCAAATATCAACTATTACATTTGTTTTAAATTCTGGTAATTTAAATTATTTATTTTATTACTGAATCTTATATTTATTTTATTATTTATAATAAACAAATATTATTTATTAATAAATTAAATTATATATTTTTAGAATTTTATCTTTTTAGGTTAATAGTTGAACTACTTTCTCAAAAATAGGCCTTTTTGGCTTAAAAATTCTACTTTATTTGTAAAAAATTCGTTATTATTACAGAAAATAAGTTTTAAAATAAAAAATAACGTATTATATTTTTGGTTGAAAATTTAAGTAATTCGTTGAGAATTCGTCTTTTCAGTAGAAAATTTATATTTTTGATGAAAAAATCAAATATTTGGTTGGGAAATCTACTGCTTAGTAGAAAGATCGTCTTTTTGGCTTATAAATTCAACAGTTTGGTTGAAAACGAATCTGCTTTAGTTTTGGATTGAACTACAGTCAAATCATGCAATAGCCCTCCCTTCTATAGCCCTTGTAACAATTGATGCCACGCCGCAGGAAGATGTAACAGGAGCTGCGCAGGGTGCGCGGGGTCTGCGGTTATCACTCAGGAGAGCACTCAAGCGTGAACAAACAAAAGGGGAGCGGGCTATAGTGAGTTAGTTCCCACCCACCGCCAGCCCCAAAATCGGCGCTATAGAAGAGTTTCGCTGTATTTAGTTAAAAATACACCTTTTTGGTTTAAGTATCAACAGTTTTTGATTTGAATAAACAACCTTTTCTTGATTAAAATATATCAACTATCATATTAAGAATTTCTCTTTTTTTGAAAATTCAACTATTGGTTTAAGTACTTAGTTGAATGATAAAAAAACAGTAATATTCAACCGCCCATAACCCATATGTTAGGTTATTTTTTGATAACTCCTTAATATATTGACGAAAAAATTCGTAATTTATGCGCGGCCTCTAAACCTTTTTAGAATTTGTCAAAGCATCAAATACAACAATTAAAATTTAAAGTATTCAAAAATAAACAAAATCGATTTTTATCTGATACGTAATCCATTTGGAATATATGTAAATTTAATAAATGATATTCTTATCCATATTTTCGGTAAAAAACGTCCGATTTCCTGCAAAACTACTTTAAAGATCAGATTAAAAACAAAAGAATGATTCATAATAATAATATTAATAATAATAATAATGATGGAGAGTTTCGAAATGTAAATATTCCAAATTGGGGAATTTTAAATTGAAAGTCATTAACATTAAAGAATTTTCCTTTGTAAATCTTCAAAATTAAACTATTGAAAAATATAGTAAAAATTACATTCCTATAAAATATAAGTCGTAATGATGAAGTAATTTGCAAATCTACTAATCTAAAATTCCGGATTTTTTAATTGTAACTCTTAAAAATTATAAAACTTTGAAACGTTGATCTTTAAAATTCAAAATTTCGCATTAAAAACATTTACGATTAATAATTATAAATTTTTTATGTTTTACAATTCAAAATTCTGCGTTTTCGATTATTTACATTGGAAATTTCATGCAAAACTTTAAAATTGAAAAGGTTCAAATCGTAAGTCTTTAAAATTCAAGAATTTTTCATTGTAAATCTTAAAAAGTGAATTAGATATTGAAAAAAATGCTCAAAGTTACATTGCATGCAAATATAAATCTTTAAAATTACATAAATTTTAATTTCAATAATTCAAAATTAAACTATTTGAAAAAATTTCGAAAATACAAATTAAATATTATACGTTAGTTTTTTGCGAAATAGAAAAAAGTTGACTGTACATCAAACCGGCTTAATTTCCTTGGATTATTAGAATTTAATAGATCAAAATAACAGCTTATTGGTTACAAAATGGATCCAAGAGCCAAGTCGAATCTTCGAAATTCGACTTGTTCCAAGATTCGAATAAATCGAATTTCAAAGATTCGTCTTAAATTTTAGATTCATTTTTCACTAAAAAAAGGTGTTATTTTAATTTCAAAAATTGTAATAGCTTAAGGAAATCAAAACGGTTTGATGTAAATTAAAATTTTTTTCTATCTCGAATAATCCACTTTTCCAAGTGTGTATAAATTTGTATATAAAAAATCGAATAAACGACAGCAAACCTCTATTTTAGTTTTAAATAGTTTATTATTCAATTACCATAAATTTGATAATCAAATTATTATAAAAATTACCTTTTCCTAAGAATTTAAGTAAACATTTAAACTTTAAGTTTTTCTTTGTAAGTCTTCAAAATTGGGAAGCTTTAAATTGCATATTATTAAAATTGTAGAATTTTCCATTGTACGTCTTCAAAATTGAACTATTCCAAAAATATTTTGCAAATTGTATACCTTTAAAATATAATTATTTGAATTGCAAATCTTTCAAAATTGGAAGGTATTTAGCTTTGAAGACCAACAATTGAAAATTAAAAAATGGTTGATAATAAAGTTAAAAATATATAAAATTTTACAATAATTATGATTGCAGAATTGAATAATATTTGGTAATAGTTGCACTGTTTCATTTTCTATTTGCCGTGAATGGCGTTCTCTCAAATCACGACAGGCCTATTTTTAAGGCCCGTAATTCGAAGCGCGTTCGTAACTCTCCGTTACGGTGTTTTCCCGCATTTCAGCATCACAATCAACACCTTTAATTGCATTTTCAATAATTATTTAACATTTTTAAACAATTTTTTGCAGAAATGAAAAGATCATATGCAAATTAGTCAAGAACAAAAAAGTTTAAAAAATGAATTAGAATCCACGATACACGCGAATTAAAGATTCGAAACAGTTTTTGTCGATTTTCTCGGCTTCTTTCATTTTTTAGTTAACGGTTTTCTAAGATTTGAGAATTTTATTAAATTGTATGCTTTTCGAACCATGTACGGGCAAAGTAAATGATGACGATTAAAGTCCTTCAAAATATCTTGAAGTGATTCACTCTCTGACAATTAGATAAACACTCCCGTCGCATAGCTATGATAATCCTCTAGATCTAGAGTCTATAAACGATCCACAGTAAATGTGGAGAATCATCAGTGTCAACGTTTAAATTTTAAAATGTTCTTCCTCAGTTCGTCCTTTTTTCTGAATTTACTTGGTGTTTTCACTTTTATTTTGATATCTGTATATTTTTATATCAAACACAAATTAAGTTATTGGAAAAGAAGAGGAATTGCTTCACCACCCACTCATTGGTTCTTTGGAAACTTCAAAGATGCAATTCTTGGTCGAATTTCTGCTGGCAATCTCCTCGGTAAACTCCACCAGGAAGCAGGAGATGAGCCATTTATTGGAATTTACATAATGCATAAACCATTTTTCCTGATGAGAGATCCAGAGCTCATCAAACAAGTTCTTGTGAAGGATTTTCAAATCTTCCAGAACCGCTATTTTTACAATGAAAAAACCAAAGACCTTATTGATAGCACCAGTCTCTTCTCCATTAACAATCCTGAGTGGAAATATTTGAGAATGAAGCTTTCGCCAGCTTTCTCCAGTGGAAAACAAAAAAAACTTTTCTCGTTAATGATAGAATCTTCAGAAAATATGATAAATTTTCTTGGTGGTCAGTTTACCGAGACTGAAAAAGTAAAAAATGTCGACTCTCAGAATGTGTCTCTCAGATACGTCACAGATGTTATATCTTCTCTTGCTTACGGAGTGAGAACCAATTCTTTTGGAAATGATCAAGAATTTTTTAATCGTAGTAAGTAAAAGTTAATTTTCTAAATTTATTTATTGTAATTTATTTCTGTTCGATTATTTGGATGAATATTTAACTTTATTGATGAAAATTAGTTTTGTTGTTGTTGTTAGGAATTTAGGTTCTTAACTGAAAACTTAACTAATCCAGTTATGATTGAAAATTGATCGTTTTTAGTTCAAAATTCAACTATTAAATTTTTCATTGAAAATTCATCTTTTTTTCGTTGGAAATTCAACTTGATTGAAAGTTGACCTACTTTGGTAAAAAAACATTTCACTCACTAGTTATTCAATAATATTTCAATATTCTTTGTTAGTTGAAAAGTAATCTTTTTAAGTAAAAATCTAACTATTTCATTTTATGTTAAAATTGATCGTTTTTTATTTAAAATAATTTTTTTAACTGAAAATTAACTATTCTATTTTTGGTTGAAAATTGATAGTTTTCAGTTAATACATCAAATTATTAATTTTTTCATTGGGAATACATCTTTTTTGGTTAAAAATGCAACTGCTTGTTTGAAAGATGATCTGCTTTGCTGAACATTCATTTTTTTGACTGAAGATGCAACTTTTTTATTGAAAATGATTCTTCTTGATTGGAAGTTCAATTACTTGGTTGAAAGAAAAAGAAAATTTAACTACTAATTGAATTTTTTGTATTGTAAATTTCTATTGGGTTTTATTGGTACAATCTAAATTTAAATCTACCCGAATACAAATCTCTATTGAAAGAAATTGTATTCATTTTGGCTAAATTTGTGACTTTTTGATTACAATTATTCTGTTGTATTTGAGGATTTAACTATTTTTTTGAAATTTCGTTTTTTGGTTGAATTCAACTGGTTATTTTTTTATTTTAAATACAAATATTTTTTGGTTGAAATGTCAACTATTACATTTTTGTTGAACGTCCATCTTTTTGGTTAAATATTACTGTATTTGATTTAAAATCAAAATATTTATTAGGTTGAAATATCAAATTTGACATTTTTTGGTTGAGAAATAATCTTTTTTAGTTGAAAATTCAACTATGTACTTGGTTGTACATTTTTCTTTTTGCAGCTGTTTTTGGTTTAAATATAATACGATATTTTTAAAAAGTCATGTCTTTTTTTGTTATTGAAAAATTAACTTTTTTGTTGAAAATTCCACTAATTGGATAGAAAAATCGTCCTTCTAGATTGAAAATTCATTTTTGTTGGTGGAACCGTGATTGGTTACAAACTCACCTTTTTTTCGAAAATTCCAATGTCATCTAAAATTTACGTATTTCTAGCTTCAATATTCAACTATTGAATAAAAATGCAACTTTTTGTTATTGAAGTTTACCCTTTTTAGTTCAGAAATTCGACCATTTGTTTGAAAATTCATTTTTGTATATGTTAAAAATTAAACCATTTAAAAAATAATCATAAAATAATCCAATTGCCCCTGCTTTGAGAGCATTTTGGACGGTGAATTCTGTAAATTATCATGTTTGTATGTTATGTGATTTATTGTAGGCGTTTAGAAAATTATATAGAACAAAAATTTTTAATAATTCAATTTAATTAACAATTAATTATTTTAATTTTTAATGTCAATTTATTCATTTGTATTCTAAGATAACCCACGTGTAAGCTGATTAATCTGATTGTAATTGCAGGCAATCCATTCGTAAACCTAGGCAACTCATTTGTAATATGAACCAATTGTAAGCCCAGGCAATCAATTTGTAAGATATAGTAATCCACTTGTTATTCTAGGTTATTCATTTGTAATCCGAGGTAATTAATTTTAATTCCAGATAATCGATTTGTAAGGTGCAGTTATCCACTTGCCATCACCGGTAATCCAATTGTAATCCAAATTTCCCCTCAGATATTTCACTTGTTATTCCAGGCAATCCATTTGTAAAACTAGACAATCCATTCGTAAGTTGAAGTAATCCAATCGTTATTCCAGGTAATCCATTTGTAATTCTTGACAATTCGATGTAGTATGAAGTAATTCACTTGTAATACATTTGTAATCCCAGACAATCCACTTGTAATATGGAAAACCCCATTTGTAATTAAAGTAATACGAAAAAATTGCAGTAATCTAAGGTACTTCAGTTTCATCCAGCGTAATTCACAACCGCTGGACTGCACTTTTAGGAGTTGCTTCCCCCCTCGGGCTGTTATGGAAGTCCAAACATTTTACATTTCCAAATTTCGGTGTTGATTCAAATATATTTTTTCGCCACAAATGAAGTAGATTCTTAGAGATTTTTTTAAACCAGTAAAAAGTTTTTTCAAATGCATTTTTATTTCGTAAAAAATGCTTTAATTTTTTGTTTGCAGGTCGTGAACCTTTGAAGAAATCTCTCGTAGGATCAATTTTGCTATTTGCAAACTTTTTTTTTCCAGCTTTCTCAAATTTCTTGAGTATTTTTCATAAAGGCATATTGAGAAGTTCTACAAACTATTTTCGTACTTTGTTTTGGGATGTGATGGATCAACGTGAAAAATCAGGAACCAAATGGGGAGATTCCATCGATCTTTTATTGGAAATAAAAAAGGAGAGGGATAAGTTAAATTTCGGTGAGGACATGCAATTCAATCTTCGATTTAATTAAAAACTTAATTATACTTAACACTTTAATGTGTTTTTATCAAAAATTATTTCTATAGAAATTCCCGATGACACACTTTTGGCGCAGCCTGTTATTTATGCTATAGCTGGGATCGAAACCAGCTCTGTAACAATGGCACTAACACTCTTCGAATTGGCAAAAAATCCTATTCTTCAGGGTCAAGTCAGAAAAAATATTCAAGAAGAGTTGAAAAAAGACGGATTTACTTATGAAGGCATTCAAGGAATGAAACTTTTATATCAAGCCATTTATGAAACTATGAGGCTTTATCCTGCTACACCAATTATTGACAGAGTTGCATTAAAAGATTATAAAGTAAGATATTTCAATTTCCGACTATTATTAAATTATTTTTTAAGTAATTTTTTAACAAAATAGGTATATGGGCCTGTATGGGCCATTTTGAGACTTGGGTTCGTTTGTCGGTAAAAATTAAAAAATTTGAAATTACGAAGTTAATTATATACTGCAATGAATGTTCTTACTTTTTGCCACTTACAATCTCATTTTATTATGCATACAAGTAAGAAAATTTATTTTATTAGATAAGTCATTTTGTAATTTTAATATCTTCAATTTTAATTGTTTGAATAAGCATTGTTTAACGTTAGTTTTCATTAAAATTAAGCTTAACAAATTATTTTATAATCAGATTTAGGAATATTATTTAACCATTTTCTGTTAAGATTCCTGGAACAGAGATTGTACTGGAAAAAGGTACAGCGGTTTATACAGCTCTCAATGGCCTTCATGAAGATCCTAGATTTCATAAAGATCCATTAAAATACGATCCAGACAGATTCAGTGAGGAAAGAAAGGGCGATATTGTCCCTTGTACTTATTTACCCTTTGGTGTCGGCCCCCGAGCTTGTATAGGTTTGTGTTTAAAAATGGTTATTCTATTTTAAATTTCATTTAAATGTTTATATAATTTATTGACTAGTAATTAATAATGAATAATTTTCAGGAGAGCGCGTTGGAATGCTGCTCATTGCAGTTGGATTAGCGACATTGCTACGAGACTACGAAGTTGCTCTAAACCCTTTGCATAAATGTGAAATAGATCCACAGGAAATTTTTGTTAGACCATTTGATGGAGTGAAGTTAGATTTAAAGAAAGTTTTCGATTAGGATGAGCAAATTCTTATAGTATTTTAAAAATACAGTCTCAAAGTTTAATGACGAAAAAAATGGTTGGAAAGACTGTTTTAATTCCGACTTTTAATTTTTATTTAGGGTTTAAAATACGCATTCAAAAAAATATTTGATACATTTTTTTCAATGATTATAATAGGTTAACAAAGAAACCAGTAATAATTTTAATTAATTTAGATTTAAATAACTTTAGAATGTTTATGTGTATATTTTGCATAGCGAAATACACTATATAATTATTTTTATATTGTGATATCTTATTTCTTGTTTTATAAAAATTTTTACAGTTCTGAAAATTTATATCTCTTGCAAAATAAAGATATTTTATTAACATTATTTTGGTACAAAGCCATTCCAAATTCAAATTATTACTATGCTCATCCCCTATTTCTTCTTTGGGATTATTATTGCAAACTGAAAAATTTACAATTTTAAAGATATGATGGTTATGACTACATATCACGGATTCTAATGCATTTTCTAAACTTTTTTTATTCTTGACTAATTTGCATATGATATTTTCATTTCTACAACAAAATTGTTCAGAAATTTTAATTAATTATTGAAGATACAATTAACGGTGTTGAAAATGAATATGCAAATAGAATCTGAAAGAGTGGAATTATTACAAAATACAATTCAATTATGAAATAATAATTATTGTGAAAAATTATTAGTAGAAATTTTTGAATTTTTAATTCTAAATTAATTTAATTCAATTTAGTTTAAATGTAAATTTACAAAATTAAATACTTTTCAATTTTGACAGAATTTCAATTCGAAGTTTTGTAATTTTGAAGCGTTACAATTGATAATTTTTAAATGTAAAAAATTTGTAATTATAAATTATTCAATTTTCAAGAATGATATTCTAAAGGAATGTAATTTGGAACATTTTTTTGCGCTAGTTCAATTTTGAAGACTTACAATAGAAAACTCTTCAAGTTGAACGATTTACAATTGAAAACTCTCCAATTTTGAAAATTGGCAATTGATTTAACATTTTTTAAATCCGAAATTTTTAACCAATCTTTCATGGATTTTGTAAAAACGACGAAAATGTTCTTTTATACAATAGCTCACTTTGTATTTTAGATTTCTAAATCTGAAATTGCATTCACTTGATCACTCAGTACGGCATCCGCACTCCACAGCTTTGTTTAATTATTATTTAAGTTCGTAAAAAAATACAAAATTATCATATATTATAGCAAATTATACTTCAATTGCATCAAGTTGTAAACATTTAATAAATTAAAATAAAAAACTCTTTAATTCCGAAAGATGTTGAAATAATAATGTTTGATTTGTGATAATTTTGAAGATTAAAAGTTCAGAGTTTTCACTTATGAATCTTTCAAATTGAAGACATTTGAAATGTTAATCATTCAAACTACTGCATTTCTAAAGGCAGAACCTAAAATTCGCATAGTTTTTAGATTCTAAATTAAAAAAATGAAAATTCTTTAATTTTAATGATTTACAATTCCAAGTTCTATAATTTTTTAGAATTACAATTCCAAATCTTCAATCTTAATGATTGATTTTTTTTTTTTTTACATCATTAAGCCATTTCCCTTTCGGGGTAGGCGTGACTCACTCGCCAGGGGAAAGGAGTAGTGTGTGGATGGGATAGAGATTTTTCAGATTGATCCAGAATTCTC
>NC_046664.1:42278906-42286031 GCF_010883055.1 Belonocnema kinseyi
TATTCATATCCGAATCACAGCAAAAAACAGGTATTTTCGATAAAACAGTTGTATTTTCAACAATATAGATAGACTATCACTTGAGAAGAAAATGTCAAGCAATTTAAACAGATCAGTTTTCAATCATACATTTGTACCCCCAATTAGAAAAAAATGAATTTTCCACCGAATAAAAAGTATTTTTAAACGAGAAGGATGAATATTGACAGAATTGTCGAATTTTGAAGAAAATGATTCAGTTTTGAGCCAGGTAGTATAATTTTTGACAGAAAAAGAACTATTAACAACAAATTTCAGTTTAGGCTTTGAATTTTAAATCTTCCAAATTGATGAAGTTTCAAATATCCCTGTACCAAGGGTTTCTGATGAATATGGTTACAAGAATTAATAAGCAGTCGCGGACATTTGTTCAATGATAAGCCCGAAGGAATAATTCCTAAACGGAGCCTTATCCTTGCATGCAGGGCTCTACAAGGACGGACGAACCCTTGGATAAACTTTCGAAAAGGGTGTGAGTCCGATTGCCTCCGGACTCCGTATACTTATGTATTTCGACGCGCTAATTACGAATATGATAGTGAAAATTGGCGAAAATTTGATTTTCATGATAAAATCATTAAAAAAACCCATAAACCATAGCTCTTCACATTAAATTTGACCATTTTTGACATAGAGATAAGTCAAAGTATCTTTTGGAAAAGGACAAAAGGCTTTCCAATTAAAATAAAATTTCTGACGGAAAAAATTTTAAAAATTGAAAACAGAGCTCTGTTAAAAAGCAGCGCATCAAGACTCTGAATGAAACATGTACGTTTGAACTTTGTTCAAACATATTGGGGAAGGCATCGCTTCAAAACTGAGGCAGTCTACGTCACGTATACAATGTCACTATATGACCTTATTGTTTTAATAAAGTAAATAATTTAACACAATCCCGTTACTTTGTTAAACTTTACTATTTTACACGTTTGCCACTTTCATAACATTTTTTAATCAATACATACAGTCCTAAGTAAATTAATTTATTTGCATAAAGCAAGTATTTTCTTTTCACACTTAAACTAGGAAATGTTTTAAATAAAGAAAATTAATTATTTTCAACTCATTATGTGGCTGCTTAATTTCATACTCATTGAAACTGATGCTTGCTTAAGGAACATCATTTTTACAAATTTTGCCTTATTGTCAATTGCAAAAACTGCATCTTCCCGAGACCTACGCTAATATCCAATCATATCAACGTGTTGAGTAAGGCTTAAGGAATAAGTAGGTTTTTTCAGTTTAGAAGAACATCAAATAGGTAAAAAGTTATTAAGAACTAAAGTTAGCGAAAATCGTCATTTTTTCGACTTTTAAAAATTTATAACTTTTCAAATATGCATTTTAGGAAAAAATCACAAGAAATCTTTTCTTCTTAAAATGGGTCATATTTTCTAAAAAAAATGTATTCAGATCGAAAAACTAATTATTTATACTTTGTTTAAACAATTGCACTTTAAACAATAATGCACGCATTTTTCGAAAAATCTAGTTGTGGATTCGGATTCAGGGGCTCAAAATGCATAAGAATAAAGTGTTTTTAGTCGGTAGAATTTTATTGCATACGGGATCGGAACCAGACCCTGGACTATAGGGACAAATGTAATTGTTTCGTTACTAGACCTCTCATGCACTTAGGGCCTCTCTCTTGTTGCCCGCCAAAATTTAAATTTACCTTTACGAGACGGACAGTTTCAATACAACCTGAGTCATTAGCTTGATGGTAGACATAGGGGTAGGGATAAATGTAATTTTTTCGTTACTAGACCTCTCAAGTGATTATTCATTTTGTTTTTTCATTGGCTTTATTAATTTTTCATTTATTTTATTTTTTCATTCGTTTTATTCATCAATATATTTGTCATCTATTCTATTTCTTAATGCATTTTATTTTTCATTTGTTGCATTTGAATTATTTATTTGTCATTTATTTATTAAATTATTCTTTTGTAATTTTATTTTATTGCTTTGTTTGTTTATCAATTATTTCATTTAATTTATTTATTCAATTTAATTTTCATTATTATTATTCATTCATTTATTTTACTTTTTTATTTATTGATTTATTTTACTTATTTAACCGTTTATTTCACTTATAAATTGATGAATAAATTATTAGTAATTATATACTAAATTAATTATAAATAAATAGTTAATAATATTATTATATTTATACATAATATGTACACACATATAAACATATTACTCTTTAGCAATTCACTTTCTCGAGTGGAAACCTCTCTAGGGCAGACACCTCTCCTCAGCGGAAAGAAAGTCGTTTACCGTGAGTGTCCGTTATCGCGAGGTTTCACTGGACTTAGAAATATTACATTATAGGCCTGAAAAGTAAATACCAAGCTCAGTAGAGTAGTGATATTAAAATAATGGTAAACAGTAGAGTTGTATCTCGCTCAGGTGAATTTAAGGAGATATATTTTTTAAGTTCTGTTACCTAATTATAATTACATTATAAAATATTTTTATTATAAAAATATTCATATATGGATCATTCCACAGATTTTTTAAATTGCAGTTAAGATTCTGCTTGGTAATATCTGCGATTCAGCCATACATAATTATTATATTTTATTATTTAGCATACAGAACTCTTTATGGAGACTTAAATAATTATTTTAAATTATGTGAATTGTTTGAGTTATTATTAGTGTTATTAGTGTTCTCGCGTTGGTGTCGCCTTAAGGCTTGAGCTTCCCTTTCATGATTTTGACGGCTAATTTCGAGGTAGCGTTGCTACTGACAGGGTTTCCCATGCCAAATAGGCTGATAACGAAGAGGAAAGGGACTAAGAAGAACAACAAAACCCAAATAATAATCGAGAGTATATATTAAAGATTATTGAAACGCTTGTCGCTTCCCGATGATCGTCGGGTGCCCCTGGATCCACAGCTGGGGGCCACAGCATGCGGGACGGTGGCGCTGGTGAGCTGGGAGATTGTCAGGCAGATCTCACTAATCAGACAGCTGGCCAGCAAGAACATCTGCGACAGCGGTAAGCAGTGGAAGATCAACTGTGCCTGCTGAGGCAGTTTTGGCTAGCGTTAGCTATTTGCAGCCAACCACCTCGACAGAAATACCGTGGGAGAGCATCAATTGGGATACTACAATGAAAGAGGGATTGGTGCATCTCTATTACGAAAGTGCCAAGTTTGAAACGAAAATGGAAAAAGGATACAATTTAAGAACGAAATTTGCTGCAAAGTATCCTGATATACAGAAAGTCACACTAAGAGATCTTATCGCTAAGATGGTAGCTCTAAAAAAGCATCCAGAGGTGACTGTTGTCACCTTCAGCGCTTGCGACCGCTCGTAATTCCATACCTACAACATCATCGCAGGAGGTTTCAAACATCGTATGGGATTGAGTTGTTACATCCTAATCTCATCTGTCACTTGACTTAGTCCGCGGCTATGATGTATAACCGGGTTCATCCGAGTCAAAGTTTTGAATAAATAATAATGATATTTATCCAGAGGTGAATGTTATCACCTCCAACGCTTGCGGCCGCTCGTAATTGTATGACTCCAACATCATCGCAGGAGGTTTTAAACATTGTATTGTATTGACTTATAACATCCTAATCTCATCAGTACCTGATTTAGTCCGTGGCGTTGATATATATGTCCGGGTACACCCGAGTAAAAGTTTTGAATAAAATAATAATGAATAAAAATAATAATATTGAACTACAAGTTATGTCACATATAAGAGAAGGGGGGGGGGGGCTCTTCCAAGGAGACTCTTTAAGTCCGATACTTTTCTGCATCTCCCTCTTGCCTCTATCTATTGTGCTCCGCACAAAAGTTCTGGATACCTGTGTGGCTCTCTTTGCTTTTCAAAAGAGAACCTTCTCATCCTTGTGGCGGCAGTGAATAGGTACTCTACAGCCATTATCATGAGCTTTGGACTGGAAAAGTGTGCTTGCGTCCATCTACACCAAGGAAGACTGAAAAATACATCAACGCGTGACGATCATGATTTTCAATTCATAGGTGGAAATACCATTCAACATCTTGGTAATAAAGAAACATTTGCATATCTTGGAATACCGCAAGCGAAAACCCAAGATGTGCGTGTGTTAAAAACGGCCCTTAAAAAAAGGTATCTCAAAATTTTCAGAAAAATTTGGACTTCCGAATTATCTGGGAAGCAGATCCAGGAAGATCTAGACGACCAATATTTTGGTCGTTCCTATACTGCTTCACACGTTTGGTGCAGTAAAATGGAACGTCGATGAGTTGAAGAAATTTGACCAAAGCACACGCAAGTTGATGACAATTCATCGAAGTCATCATCCTAAATCTTCTGTACCTCGTATATACAGTAGAAGTCCAATAACTTGCCGTCCGATAAGTGTACACTCACCTTAAAACGTCATGACACGTACGGCACGTACACTAATTGTTGTTCTCCCACTACGTGTGCTATTTTGCTAATGATTTGCGCCCATGATTTACGCAAGCGCGCACCTAATATCGTGCTACTAGAGGGGACATCTGATAAGTCGGCAATTCCTAGAATTTTCCGCACCTACAGCCCCGAAGTTGTAAAGTTATCGGACTTGTACTATACCTCCCTTGAGATTAAGGGGTAAGAGGTTTGCTGAGCTTAGAGTGTTTTCGTCGAAGAACGGTTCTAGCTACAACGTGCTCAGTTCTAAAAAGCACATATTCTCTGATACCACTAGTACACCAACATGAAGGCATCAAGGTTGTGGCGTTTCTCTACCCAGCCGCAGATGGGGCAGCAGAAGAGCTTGGTCTCCCATTTGATTCCAGCGAGACTACACGTGGCCTAGCATCATTAACACCTTTAATGTTAAAAAGTCGTGTACAGGAAGGACATTCGCTTCTACTAAAGGAACATGCTGACAAGCCCTTTATGGTGAATTCTACGGCATTATAGGTAGAGAAGAGCTATCGATGGGTCTATCCAAAATGTTTCTCAAATCTGCTGGATTGAGATCGGAGACGGAGGGATTTATTTTTACCTGTCAAAATGGCCTTATACACAACTTAGTTTACCGTGAGCGAATAATGAATGTACCTGTAGGCCATACCAACTTCCAAGCGTGCAAGCAAGACGATCGCACTTTAGGTGCAAAGGCTGTTCTTCTGGGATGACTGTATTTGGTCCGAAAACACTCTTTCTCCTAACATTGTACGAGTACAAAGGTTGGTAACTCTGAAAAAGTATCCAGAGGTGAAACCTTCACCTCCAACTGTGTCGTCTGCTGCGTAAGGTCATCCGTGGCTAGAGACCGCACTCTAAGGAACAGTGTTTAACGAATTATGTTGTGTAAATTTCCCGTTGTTGCTTACCTTCTAGGATAGAAGGAAAAGGAGTGGAGGACGTATACGTTTCACTTGCGTCGGGATTTTTACAATTTCTCTTAAATAAAAATAGTTATATATTCGAGGGTAGGGTGAAAAGTTTCTGGCCTGACCTAGAGATGGCGCCAGCAGGTCTAATTTTTAGCTTGTATTCTATAGTACTATATCTCACTAGCTTGTACATTAATTTTCAAGTCGATTGCTCTATTAGTATATATTTGAGAGCATACTGAACAATACACATCGATTGTTTGTGCAAAAATAGAAAAATCAGAGAAGCGTACGGTCATTAAATACTTCTTTTTAAAAGGTCTAACACAACTTCAAATTAGAGAAGAAATGGATTTCACACTGAAAGACTCTTCACCATCATATTCGACAGTTAAACAGTGGGTTTCTGAATTTAAGAAATGTCGCACGAGCTCCTCTGAGTAACCACGTTCAGGGCGCTTCGTTAAGGTTGCAAGTCCCGAAATGATCGAAATTCATAAAATGGTGATAGAGGACCGCAGATTAAATATAAGTAAGATAACTGAGGCTACTAGGATGTCAACTGAGTGTGTACGCAATATTTTACATGAACATTTAGGCATGGAGAAGCACTGCGCTAGGTGGGTGCCGCGTTTGTTAACAATCATAACACACATCCCCATAGGCCGGTCGTTGCGATAGCTAAAATCAACGAATTCAAGTTGGAATTGTTCCCGCATCTACCATATTCACCAGATTTGGCCGCAAGCCAAGATTTTAAAGCAAATTTTGCTTTTTTGCCACATTACATAATTTTAGAAAAATTTTGCTTAAGTTTAAGAGATATTCAAAACGTTTGAAACGATTCAAAAATAATTAAAACATGTAAAGATTTTTTGAGAATTTGGAAAGGTTCATGAAAATGAAAGACATTTTTAGGTTCCTGAATGAATAAAAAATGCAGAAAAATTTTAAATAATTTTTAGAAATTAGAAAGTTCAGAAGGTCTGACAAGATTAAAAAAAAAATTTCTCATATTCCTGTGCAAATTTTAAATAAATTTTTATTTTGAAAAATGAACTTCAAGAGGAAATTGAAAAAGGTTTTCCTAAAAAAGTATTCCCTAAAATTTCTAAAAATAGTTTAGAAGATTTTAAAGCCAAATGTTTCAGTGTGGTAAGATTGCAAAATAAAAGCGAACAAAAATTAGGTAAATTCAAGATATATTTAGTAGAATTTAAAAGAATTTCGAAAGTTTTTAAGAGAATAAACAAATTTGCTTAAAATCGTTGGGAAAATTGAGAAGATTTTAAGGTAATTTTTAAGAAATTTGGAATGATATTTGAAAATTTTGAAAAAATTCGTGTCAGTTTAAAAAATGTGTAGGAATTAAAGACGTTTTAAATAGATTACAAATATTTGAAAACCCGGAAAAATTTTCGAAAATGTATCAAATATTTCTTGATTCCTTTCCAACTTCTAAAATTTCTAAACATCTTTTAAAATGAGTCGAATTTTTCATAATATTCTCTAAAACCTTACATTATGAAAAAAATTCTTTAAATATTTCTAGATTCTTTTTTGACAAGCCTAAAATATTTGAATATTTTTTAAATTTTCTCAAGAATCTTATGAAAATTATATTTATATAAATTAAAACAAGGTTATAATACGAGGGTAGTTCAATAAGTCCTTAGAATGAAGTATAAAAACAATTTTTTTTGGGTAAATTTTTTTTTATTTTTCAACATAATCTCCTTGGAG
>NC_046664.1:42286131-42312986 GCF_010883055.1 Belonocnema kinseyi
CAGTTATAAACCGTTGCTAAGGCAGGGGCAGATGTGCCATGAACTGAGTCCAATTCATTTTTTACCTCATATGGAGTTAAACCCTTTAAATGAAAATGTTTGTTTACCGCTCTGAACTCGTTTTTTTCCATTTTTCTTAACGAACAATTTTTTTCAATTGGTTATAAAAAGACGTAAACTTAGAAGATGTGGACTGTGATTGCACCATATATCTAGTCGGGAGTGGTGCTGACTGAAAACAGATGATTTGGAGCGATTCGCGCGCCATCTGTTGGTCATTCTAAGGACTTATTGAACTACCCTCGTACTTATTTTCTTGTTCTCAATTCTCAGAATTTAATTTCAACATCGATTTATCATAGAACTTCGAACAATAATTTTCGATTAATTTGAGTCTTGTCAAAGATAAAAAAATATTCGTTAATGGTCTTTCTTTAAGAGTGACATACAAATTTTAAAATATTTAGCTTCGTTAAAAAGTCTAATTTATTAAAAAAATATCACATTAAGAGTTCGTTATTTCATTGTAATAGACAACAATATTTTAGGATTTATCATATTCCTTGCTTGTCATCTATAGATACAATAATTATATTTTAGAATAATTTCATGCGTATTCTCAATTACAAAATTAGTCCATCTGGCAGTTTATTATCGTTAAGTGACATAAAATTACTTTCATTTTTTTTGCTATTGTTTAAATAATAAATGATTATTCATTTTGAACAAAATTTAATTTGTTTAAACAATATTTTTTCCTACAAAATTCGTAAACTTTTCTTTTCTGCTTTTAATATTAAGACTTCTGAATGTTAAAAACAATACTTTTTTTATATTCCTTAATTGTTTCTATAATTATTTCTTAACAGAAACTTATAATAAACAAAAACTTTCAATCCAACGAATTTGTGGAAAAACATTTTTAGAAAGGGGGCCTTTCACAAAATACGTGATACATTTTTCGGGAACTTTAAACATCCCCCGCCCTTCGTGATGCTCTTTCCATTTCTGATACTTTGAAAGACCCCCTCCCATCTTAACGCATCACGTATTTTGTGAATGAACCTTATTTAAAAATTAATTAACCAATGTTGATAAATATTCTACTAGATCAACAGAAATAATTCTTAGTGAAAAAAATATTCCAAAAACCTAGAAAAATTATCTGTTCCAATGCGATTTAAATGAAAAACTTCAACTTAAAACCCGCAACTGTTGAAATCAAA
This sequence comes from Belonocnema kinseyi, assembly GCF_010883055.1. Lineage (NCBI taxonomy): Eukaryota > Metazoa > Arthropoda > Insecta > Hymenoptera > Cynipidae > Belonocnema > Belonocnema kinseyi. The sequence goes on from NC_046664.1 coordinate 42,287,358, forward strand.
ATGAAAAAAAGTAATTTATTGTTTCTGATTTGAAAACAAACGAGGGGAAGGGGGTCGTTGCTGTCTAGCATGGCAAACATTTTTGCTATGCATTTTTGGCTAATGCTTCAATGTACAAATCCTGTACAAAATCATGGTCACAACAAAGTTAATTTTTTTACGTAGGAGTTATGGGGCCATATGTAAACAACAAAATTGTTAGATTTAAAAAAATAAATTTGAATTAGTTTTTTACTGATATTGAAAAATTGTACAAATTCTGTTATAATATATTTACTGTACAAATGCTGTAAACAAAATTAGTCTTAAAAATCATTCGGAGTCCTTTGATGGGGTATTGTGTGGTTACGTGACTCTAGCCCCAAAATATGATCTAGCAATAACTTTTTTTATTTGCCTGTAAAAATGACTGTTCTTGTTTTACAAATTTTTATAAACTCTATGCAAAATTTAGGACATAAAAAATAAGGGTTTCGTAACTAGTGGTATTGGGGTCACATACGTTCAAAATTTGTATCCAATGTTGTTAGTTTTCGATCCCCGCGTATAGATCTAGTTCACTTCCTACTCTACCATTTTTAAGGAAAGTAAATAAAGTTTCCCTATTTCATAGCAATGAAAATGCGTATTGTTATTGTCTCAACTCCATCCCACGACCTAAATGTAGACCACAATCTTGTTAGTAATGAGATAATGGCTAGTATATATATACAAGTGAAAGATATTCATAATTAGTTCCCTATCGTTTGAAAAATGAACATTTTCATTTTTACTCTGCTATTGACTTTTATAAATGTTCTAAATCGTGTTTGTAAGTAGAAAATAATAGTGAATTTATCATATATTCAAGAACTAATTCAAAAATTTCGTGGCGTTCTAAATATAAACACACACATACATACATGTTATTATTATTATTGTACGTATTCAACCTTGCTGCATAAGTATTAGGAAAGGCTTCAAATTTGAGCTAGAAAAATACCTTCAAAGAATTTCGGAAGCAAATATTTTCATTAAAATCTTGTTTTAATGAAAGGTGGAAGTTTCAATTCTAAAGATTAGAAACTTGATGAGGAAAAATTCTTAGATACACAGACGGAAGGAAATGGGATGATGGTCCTAAATTCATTCCATTATAAATTATAATCTCTGCCAAGTTTGTAAAGGCGGTTCAATATACTTAATAACAATAATTACAATTTTTGAATTAAATTTTTTTTGCAAATCTGAAAGGGCACCATAAGCGGAATCCTGTATGATCACAAATCACTGCATCGTACACAATATACGATGTTGCATGCAATATCGTGAACTTCAGTCACGTATCAATATTAACTGACATTTAGCTTACATGTAGTTTTTCTTTTTTTCGAACCATAGAAAAAATTCGTTAACAAGAATACCCTATATTTCTTCTTACAGATTCAAGTCCACATCCTTATGAGGGAAATGGAATGTCCTCGCCTAAAAAAGGAATGCCACTATTTCCAATCCACGAATTTTCGTCACCGTACATCCGACCTCTGCCTATAGAAATATATCAACCAATGACGAATCCAGTAAATCCTCGCAAACGAGGTAATTTAAAAGACAAAAAACAATCAAACTCAAATATTAGAGAATTCTGTCAAAAGCGTCTAGTTTGTTTCGTATTTATATCGTTTTTAAATTGACTGCAATTTTGACATGAAATCGTCAATCGATTTGGGTCAAAATTCTCAAATCTAAAAATGTTTCTTAAATCTTGAAATTTTTATTCGTTTCGCAGATTTCTATGGGGTTTTCGGGATTAGCAAAAAATTAAGGTCAAAATAAAAAAATTTTACTCAAATTTTGAACATTATATTAATTTAGTTGGTTTCTATGAAACACAGTACGAGGGAGGTTTTTGGGGTACAAGACACGAATTCGGTGTCAAAATTCAAAGATTCAAAAATTTTACTCATAGTTTGAAAATTTTATGAATAACACTGGCATTTTCTAAATATCTAAACCTGGTGAGGACTATGAGCACAAATGTTATGTTTTTTCTTCAAACATGAAACACACCTACTTTCGGTTACTATCTAGATATGATTATGATAATTCTCTATTACATCACTATAGGTCTCAGTATCATCCATCAATCAAACTTAAAGATAAAATTGTTGACCTCAACTACGAGAGGGGCTTTCTGGCGCAAAAACGAATTTGGGGTCAAAATAAAAAAAATTGACCTAATTTTTGAAAATTGTATTAACTTGGTCAATTTCTATGAAATTCAATAGGAGGGTTTTTTGCAAGTAACAGAACACGAATTTAAGGTAACAATTAACAAATTTAACTAAAAGTTGAAAATTTTATCAAATTTGTATATTTTTTATGACAGTACGAGCGGGGTTATCGAGTTTCAGAATGCAAAGAGTGACGCCAATGTTCGCCTATTTTTTGGACCTCCGTAGCGACCTGGTGAAAAAATATAAAAATATGTTACAGGTATCGAATTACTCGTAATTGAAAATCCAAATGAGCATCGCTTTTCGTTTCTTAAAATTTTTTAAAAATTACTCTTATTTAGAGGTAGAGAAGACCCCCAAAAAATAAAAAAATAGGAAATAACACTAATTATAAAATCATTTTTCACATTAACCCCTTATCTATCAAGAAAATACGTGATTTTACTTTTGTAAGGTTTATTTTATAGAAAAAATACAATGAAAAATGATTATAATTAGTGGTATTTCCTATTTTAAATTTTGTTTGGGTTCTTCTCAACCCCTAAATAGGGGTAATTTTTTTAAATTAAAAAAAAAAAACGAAAAGCAATGCTCACTTTGGTTTTTGAGGACGAGTAATTTGAGACCTGTAACATATTTTCATATTTTTTCACCATGTCGCTAGTGAGGTCAAAAAAATAGGCGAAAAAACAACAAATTTTGGCGTCACTCTTTGGGGTAAACATTCGTATTTTGTGATCCCACATATTTCCTCGTTATAGAATTCACGGAAATCTATCAATTTAATACAATTTTCAAAACTTTAGGTCAACTTTCTGTGTTCTGTAATTCGATAGGCCCTCGTACTCGAGTTTCGTAGAAATCTACCAATTCAATTCCATTTTCGAAATATTTTCCACTTTTAGAATATAGATCCAAAATTTGTGTGTTGTGGCTCAAAAAACCTTATCGTAAGGACTTTCATGATTGACTGACTTTAACAGAAATCCACTAATTGAATCAAATTAAAAAATTGAGTTCGCTTTTTTTATTTTGGAATTTGAAACCCAAATTCATGTTCTGTGCCTTGTCCCTTGTATTGTCTTTCATGGAAATTTAGCAAGTAAATAGAATGTCCATTGATCCATTGTAATTTAAAGAATTGAAAAAATTCGTATTATTATCAACTTTGTTCAAACGATCAGAAGGCTCTTTTTTGAAAATGAAAATAGACTTGGTCCTCTAAAAATGGCTCAATAACGCTTTCTTATTATTTTAATAGAGTTGAGAATGCTACGTTTACCATTTTTATAGACTGCTTTTAATAATTATATACAGTCATAAGAAAATGTATAAATTTTTTCAATCATTTAGTTGCTTTTCGCTATTGAATTAAGAAATATCCCAACTAACCAAATGAATAATTAATCACTAATCTTTGATGGCTCATTTTTCGCTATTTGAATTTGTAAAATTTTACTAGTTATTACTTGAATTCTACCAACTTGGACTTAGGGAGACTTCAAAGTATCTTTTGCACAGGGAAAAAAGCTATAAAATTAAAACACCCTTTTTTTAGGCGCACTCAAGTTTATACTTATTTAAGCTGATGTTTGTTCAAGAAAAACAATTTTGACAAAGTTTGCTAAATTATTGGAATTTTCACCGGAAAATATACAAACAAAAATTAACAAAACCGAATAATGTGGAAAATTAGCTTATGAAGACCCTGAAAATGTAGAATTAGTTTCCAGCACATTCATCCATTGTAATTTAAAGATTCAAAAAATTCTTATTTTTCTTAAATTTGTTCAAACAATCAGAAAGCAATGTTTTTAAATTGAGCTAGGCTACGTTAAGTTTACAGTTATTTAACAGTAGATGACCTCCTAATTATTTAAATAGAGTTAAGAATGGAACACCGTTGTGTCGTTTCTTTAAAAATTTTTCTATTTTCACGTTCTCCATGTTTATACATATTTTAAATTATCATAAACAGTGCTAAATAATTTTTGTTATCAGAAATTAGTTTTTAAACTATTAAATTAGCAAATATTTTAACTACTCGAATTAGAATTTTTTTTTACTAATTTCAGTAAAATTTAACTAGTAATTAGTTAAATTCTGTTAATTTTTATTCAGGAATCAAAAAAGGTTAAACACTGAAATTTGCTTCTTTAAGAACTCAAGTTGATATTTAGGGAATACGTATTCCCGTCGGACCTGATTAAAAAATATATATTTTTGAAATTTCGTATCATTCTTCGGTACGAAGTAAACTTTTAACTTTCGTCACATTTTATCCTACAGCGAGCCATTATTTATTCACAGCCTTATAAACAATATATTTTTCATAAATGTATGCTCCCTTACAAGCCACGATTTTCAAGATTTAAAAAAATGTGCTGTCGCAATTATAAGCAGTTTAAAAAAATATTTATCTCACTGTTGATTGTGCTAAAACTTAATAAGATTACGTTAAGCCTGAATAGTACATGTCAAGTTTAGTGGAGTAATGATTATAAAATAAAGGCAAACATCCAGTCAAATCTAGCTCAGGTGATTGTAATGAGCTTTATTCTTTTCAAATTTTGTTATCTAAATGTACAAATAAATATATTATAAAATGTTTACAAACAAATACAACTCTACTTAAGACAGCTATTTAAATAACATAATCTTATGTAGAGTGAAATGTATTATTGTGTACCAAGGGTTAATATGAAAATTAAAAAAAAATATTTTCGCTATCAAGGGTTTCTATTCGTAACAATAGTTATAAACAATAAGGAAAAAAGTGTTCGAAAAAAACCTGAAAATCGTGGATTATAGGGGAGCATAGATTCATAAACATATATTGTTTATAATGATGTGAATAAATAATGGCTCATAATACAAAAAATGTCACGAAAGTAACAAGCTTTTGTTGTTGTCAAAGATTAATGAATAAAATAAAATAAATCAATTCTTTTTTTAGGGTCTTTATTTATAATAATTATTATAAAAACGAATCAAGCGAGTTTATGAACAATAAAGCATGTTAATAATGGTAGATATAGGTTTCGCTATAGTTTTAGGGGAAATTATAACACTGGTTGACCTGCATGATATTTTATTAAAAAATAAAAGGTCTAGACAATTTCCACATAAAAGTTGGAATTTTGAAGAAAAAATATTTGTTACGTTATGAATTGTAAACTGTTTATCCTGTGACAAAACTGCATGTATCAAAAAAGTATGAATTTTGCTCAAAAATGGAATAAATGATTTTATGACAATTACTTGTTAATGAATAATAAAATTGTTGACAAACTGTCTGAGATACTAGTAATCCGGGAACATTTTTGATCTGTTGAACAAATAACTAATTATTATATTATACAAGCAATAGTTTCGCTCACTACAGCGCCCCAGACAGATTGCTTTGTCAATTAATTATATACAAAAAATTATTTTATTAATTTTGTGTATATTTAAAAAAGGTGTGTATTTTAAAAACTTTTTAAATTATTCATTTTCATGCTTGATTCGTCATTTAATGATTTGACAATTTACTTCAACGTTATGAGCTTCATGTTTACATATATGTATTATCAGTCAAGGTCTTGTTTCCATACGAAAGAATTCTCGAATAATAAGATTGTTGCCTTGCCTTTCTATGAACAGATTATTCGACAATATTTTTGTGAGGATATTACAAAAAATATTTAAACCTGTTTTTAAGTATTCATTGTAATAACACCAGAAAGAGGTGTGATACAGAAACCTGCCAAGTACAACTCTATGAATTTTTATAAATCAAAGTTGGTAAAGTAATCAGTGAAAAATATTCATAATAAAATATCTGATGACACTTTTTTCGGAAGTGTCCGATAGAAAATTTTAAATCGATTTTTAAAAGCCATTTATTAGACATCATACAACTGGCAGGAAGTATGATATACCATAAATCTACCCTCCCGACATATTATATTGTTTAATATGGCTTCTTATAATTTACTTAAACAATTTTGATATTTATTTCAGAAAGCTCCTATACCCTTATTAATTACAAAATTTATTATTCACATTTTCACACAAAACCCCAGGATATCAAAACGTTGCAAGCAGTTGACAACTACATTGTGTTACAAATGAAAAAAAAACATTCATTGTGTAACATTTTCATGCGATGTTCTAGTTGCATTAGATACTTAAGTTTTTTGTATAGTATATTTAAAAAAAATCTCATTTCAGTTCAGCCCTCACCTCTATAGTCTAATTTTTATAACCGATTTACACCTAATTTCAACGAATTTGTCAGAGATGATATAAATGGTGAAATTTTGAGAATTATTCACAATTTTGGAAATTCCTGAATGACGTAACGAGATAATGTGGCTGCATGAAATTTATTGTTAATCGTTTCGATAGATGAGGCTGCGGAGATGGGCAAAAGATATGAAATTTCATAGAAACAAATTAATTATAAAACCAAAAATGAAGAATTTTCTTTACAGAAATTGAATTTCCAACCAACAAATGTGAATTGAAATTAAAATCGAAAATATCAATCTTAAAAAAAAATGATTTCGCAAAAAAGTGATTCAACCAAAGTTATTGAATCCTCAAGCAAAGGATATAATTTTAATGAAACATTTGCATTTCTGCCCAGAAATATGAAATCTCTATTAAAACATATGCATTTTTAAATAACAAAGGTAATTGAATTTTTATCCAAAAAAGGTTTTAGTTCGACTTTCCAACACCAAACTATGAGTTTTAAACGAAAGGTAATATTTCTACGAAATAGTTGAATTTTCAACCGAAAAGTATAACTTTTACACAACATTATTTAACTCTCAACCAAAAACTTACATTTTTATCCAAGAAAGATGCAACTGCTACTAAAACAGGTAAATTTTTGAACTAAAAAGAAAATTTTTATAAAAATAGTTGAGTTTTTAGCCCAAAAAGATTTCAGTTGACTTTTAAACACCAAAATATGAATTTTAATCAAAAAGTAAAATTGTTACAATTCTCTAGCAAAAATGGAATAGCAATATTTTTAGCAAAAAATCCATTTTCAACACAAAAAATAAGTTACAACAAAATTGGTTAAATATTTAACTAGATAAATTCAATATTAATTAAAATCATGCATGTTAAATAAAAAGAATTTTTTTCAAAGAAGCAGTTGAATTTTCAACCCAGAAGATGAATTTTATACATAAAAGACAAATTTCATACATAAAAGACAAATATACAACAAAATAGATGATGTTAAACTAAATAAGATCATATTAAGTGCATTTTGAGTTAGAAAAATTTGTTTTTAACCAAATAAAATACATTTTTAACGAAATATTTAAATTTACAACCAAATAGAGGAATTTTAACCGACATCATTTAATGTCTATACAAAAAAAAATTGGACAAAAATGAAATGGTTACATTTTTAGTTAGTAAAATTAAGTTTCAATAAAAAATTCTAATTTTCGAAAAAAAAATTTACCAAAAAGTTTAATATTCTACCAAAATAGAATAATTCGTAACAAAATACACGATTTTTGGACAAAATATTTTAATCTTCATTGGAATTTACAATATAATAGTTTGATTTTTAACCACAAAGGTTAATTTTATATCAAAACAGAACATTTTTAAAATAAAGGATGACTTTTTAACTAAAAAAAATAGAACAGGGTAATTTTCACTTCGTGGAATAAGTTTATTAACAGATAGAATATATTTTCAATAAAATAGTTAAATTTTAAACCAAAAGAATAATTTTTAAGAAAATAAATTAATTTTCAACCAAATATTAAAAAATAAAGAAAGTCAAAAACTTTAATAGTTTAATTTTACAGCCACATAAAAAAATTCTGGCCTGGAGGTCTGACTATGTTAACTATACGTTTTTGGGGTCGCTGAATCCGAATACGGGGCCCGTTTGACCTCATATGATCATTATTTTGACCTAACCTCGAAAAACCAATATGGTGGACACTTTTTGGAAAAATTCATCGGATTTGCTTGAAACTCGTTATTCGCGGGTTTTCGGGGTCGCTATTTACGAATTTGATATTATTTTTTCAAAATTCAAAATGGCGGATCCAATATGGCGGACACTTTTTGGAAAAATTCATCAGATTCGCTTGAAACTCGTTACTCGGGGGTTTTCGGGGTCGCTGGTTATGAATTTAAAGAGCTCTAATTCCAATTTCCAATTACGAATTCGAGGCCCATTTAACCTCATTATTTCAGGATTTTGCCATAACCTTAAGATGTCTAAATTTCTATATTTTCACGTTCATTTGACTAAATAATGGACCGTCGGCATTGGCCTTACCCGATGTAAACCGCGAGGAGGTTGCATGATCGGATTTTGTACATCATGTAGCTCTTAAAAGGGTTGATTAATAAAACTGCTGAGAAAAGGCATATTACTTTAATTCTCTTTTTTTGAGCTCTATCGAGTTCTTTTCTCTTCAAACGATCTATGTAGAGGATTCCTTTTTCGTTTCCTGTTTTGTCCCAGTGTTTCTCTTTTTAGAATCCAGCAAAAGTCTTCAAGCATATTAACATCCCAGCGTCCCTGGTAACGAGTTTCAACAACTTTAATATCTTGGTGAAAACGTTTACCTTGTTCTTCACTAAAGTATCCCAGGTTTTCCGGAAATTCATCAAGATGAGAGTGCAGAAAATGCAGCTTCAAGTTCATCAAGCATCCTAGTTTTTTATAGTCCGTGATCATCTTGTCAACTAGTTCTTTCTATTGTGGACTTTTTCTGTTTCCTAAGAAGTTTTCGGCAACTGCTCGAAAACTGAGCCAGTGTGCTTTCTCCTTAGCATTCATCGTCTTAATAAACTCATCATCTCTGAATAGTTTCCGAATTTGAGGACCATCAAACACCCCCTCTTTAATTTTGTGATCAGAAAGTTTAGGGAATACCTTTTGCAAATACTTGAAACATTTACCGTTCTTATCAAGAACTTTGACATACTGTTTTATAAAACCTAGCTTTAAATGAAGAGGAGGAATTAGAACCTTTGATGGATTTACAAGGGATTCATGGATAACATTACGCGACCCAGGTTTGAGAGACTTTCGAGTTGGCCAATTTCTTACCTTGTAATGATGCTCTCTGTCTCTACTATCCCATAAACATAAGTAGCAGGGGTACTTCGTGAAACTAGACTGTTGCCTGACTAATATGGTTATAATTTTTAAATCTCCAGAGATCTGCCATCTCTGTTGCTCGTAGCCGATTTTATTTAAAAGTATTACCATATTTTTATTATTTTCATTCCTTACAGTCGAGTGGGCTACAGGTATAGGAGCATAGACGTTGATATTATGCAATAATACTGCCTTGATACTTCTTTTGGAAGAGTCAATGAAGAGTCGCCAGTCTGTTGCTTTGTAGCAATTTTGTTTCATTTCATTCATGAGTCCGTTAATGTCAGTGCAGAATACGAAACCCTCCTCCTTAGGAAAATATTTCCGAAAGTCTACGTTTCGATTTCGATACACTGAGACTTGTCCTAGGTTCTAGGAAATTTATAGTTTTCATAAACGAAGCTAAGAACTCTGCACTGTCTTTTGGCAAGCCCAAATCCCGTATGAGGTCGTTCAATTCAGGTTTTGAAACTAACTTAGGAGCTGATTTTTTAGTATTGAGAGAAAAGTCGTTTTCGATATCAACATATTCGTTCTCAGGCTCATATTCATCAACTTTCATCTTTTCGGTACGTCTGATTTCGTTAGTATTCTCAAAATCAGTTTCTTTTTTCTTTTTGTTACATAAAATTGGAGCCTTTATTGATGTCACTGGTTTGTACTCTATTTTGTGTTTATTCTTAACAGTGTAATTCTTACTCACTTTATTCAAACAAACAAAAAATCTTCTTCGCGAAGAGGTTTGTTCCATTCTGTTGGACTAGAAAATTTAGTTTCATTTTTATCTCTTTTTCAATGGTTCAACATTACTCGACAAGAATTAAAAATTCTATTGGAAGCCCATGAATGGTCAGCAATGGGCAAGCCGAAAATCTCCTTGTACGTAACTTTGATGTCATCATCTATTTTCTTTTGCATTGCATTAACTTCGTACTTACAGCAAATGTAACAAAACACATCACGATTGCTATCACACTCCTGAGATGGATTGTTACTTCTTCTTGTCGCATTGTACTCTACATTAGCCAAGTCACTAACCAATGTAGAGCTGCGGTTGCATGATGGCGACAACTACGAGCCCGCTTTCTCACCCTGACCAGCCGCCGATACTGGGGATTCGAAACCCTACATCGTAAAACGTTTCCTGTGTGTATCTGCCATGACGGCATTAAAGTCGTGATTCAGGGACTTCCGGTTCACGGATTTTCTCCGTTGCCCGCTGTCACCACGGGGAGGTGCCCTGGCTGCAGACACACACAAGAAATAGGGTAATTCTAGGTGAATTGGAAATTTGAAATTAGAGCACTTTAAATTCATAACCATTGACACCCGAAAACCCCCGAGTAACGAGTTTCAAGCGAATCCGATGAATTTTTCCAAAAAGTGGTCGAAATATTGGTTTTTGAGGTTATGTCAAAATCCTGATCTGATGGGGTCAAATCGACCCAGACTGCATTCAGCGACCCTAAAAACGTATAGTAAACATAATCAGACCTACGGGTCAAAACTTTTTGTTTGTGTGGCTGTGTTTTCAAAGAAAAAAGTAAATGCCACCAGAAAAGACTAAGTCTCAACAAAATACAGAAATTTTCAAATAATCAGTTGAATTTTGAACGTAAGAAGATAATGTTCAAAAAAACGTAATATAATTAAATTCTTAGTTAAAAAATTAATTTTTAATAAAAAACTAATTTTCAAGCCTAAGCAATGAATTTTTAACAAAAAAGATTAATATTTAACAAAATACACGAATTTTCAACCAAATAGTTAAATTTTGAACTGAAGAAGATAAATAAATGTTCAAACATACATAGAATAGTTAAATTTTCATTTAATGAGATGATTTTAAAACAAATTTGGCAAAATAGTTCAATTTTGAAGAAGAAAGGAAGATTTTCCAACTAAAATGATCATTTTGCAGTTATACTATACAAGATTCGAAAAACACGAATCAAGAAAAATTGTGCATTGAAAAAATATATAAAATTATGTTATTAACCACTATTTTTGGGATACTTAGTTTTTGTTTCAATCGTAAAAATTTAATAAAACAAATAGTTTAATTTAATCGTAAGAAATAAGATTAAAAACAAAACAAAATTAAAATAGTTGAAAAACGACAGACGAGCCAAAAAATAATGAAAAGACAAAATTTGTTCAACCAAGAAGGATCTACGGATTAGTTACTAATATTTTTTAGATAGGACAAGTACATTTTATTTTAATCGTAAGAAATATAATTAAAAGTTTAAAAAAAACTTTGGAAAAACGACATAAGAGAACAAAGTGAAAAGACAAAAATTGCTTAACCAAAAATAATCTAAAAATTTTTTAAAAACTTATCTTATAAAAATGTATTGAAAATAAAAAAAATTAAGATTTGTTTGCGAGAAAAAATATTTTGTTGAAATGAAAAATATTTGTAACAAGTATTACCCATCATTGTTATAAATAGATTATAATATGTAGCTTTGTTATAAATAACTTAATTGAACAAATAGAAAATTGTCATCTTTTTTGTAGAAAAACTTCTTTCTCACCTCATATGTATCGTAGTATTTTATTAAACTTATTCTACTACAAAAATATTGTTTACAGTTACCATTTCTTCTTGCTATAAATAATTTATGCTGACAAATAGAAAATTTATAAAATAGCTCATAAATCATATTTTCTTGAAAAATGTTGTCAGCACTTAACGTTTATCTTTTTTATAGATAATTTAAGTTAGCACATAGAAAATTTTCATATTTTTTCCCGGAAAAAATGGTTTCTTATCTTACATGTATCCGAACAGCTTATCCAACTTATTTTGCTTCAAAATATTGTTTAGACTAACCAAAAAAATCATAAAAAATTCAAGTTTATATATAGAATTTACTAGAATGCATAATTTTCTGGATTCTTTAAGTCTGATAAGGTATTTCTATACAAGTAAGGTGAAAATGAGTTTTTTTTAGAAAAAGGGACGATAATTTTTCCACGAGTTAACCTTCATTGTTTATGAAAAAACATACATTTTAAGTAAATTGTGTTAAAGTTTATTTTATCTGAAGAGCAAATTCTAACATATCAGACACAGCGAATTGATTCCAAAAAAGATGAATATTGTCCTTTTTCATTAAATTAAATTATTAAATTATTTAAACAAATTGTTAAATTTGCATTAAATCAAATTGGCATTAAATTACTTATAACAAATATGAATATTCATTATTGACGATATTCTACAGTTATATGAAACTAATAAGCTATTTTAATACATGTAAAATGCAAGATACATTTTCTCAAGAAGAGAGGAACAAAATTTTATATTCTTCATCCTAAATTATTTATAAAAAAGCTAAATGATAGGTGTTAACCAATTTCTGCATTTTAATAGGTTTCAGCAGCTACTTTGATACGTATTAAATAGCAAAGGACTTTTTTTGTGTGCAAAAAGTATGAAAATAAGGCATGTCTTTAAATTTGTTTATTATAATACAATTGTATAAGCAATACATTCTTTGCCTATTTTCCGTATGCTCAAATTGTAATTCGAGTTGATTTAAAATATAACTAAGAGTTAAAGCTGAGAAAATCAATATTTCACTAAAAAATCCATTTTTTGACATTTGTTAGAAAGAAAAAAAACTGTGAAAAATTCTTAATATCGTTCCTTAATCCTATTAGAAATTTAATGCTCTTTGGTTCTGAAAAATATCTCTAAGTTGTTTAAGAATTATGAATGCAATTCATGTTGGTTCATCGAGAAAATAAATTTTACGTGTCTTATATGCACAGAAACAAATTAATGTGTGGGTCTAGCCTATTTTTAAGTTTCACGAAATTGCAATCTCATTGTTTTGAAGAAAGTTAAATCTGCTAAGCTAAAAATGAATTTTTCAACATTTTTTTCCCTCTTTTATTAAATTCATCTTTTTTACGCCTGTTTTAAAGATTCTTTCCCTTTTCTCGTTTTTTTTTTGCTTTCTGCTTTTGGCAGAAAATTAATCTTGCTGGTTAAAAATTAATCTTTTTAGTTGAAACTTCAACCCCTTGGTTGAATGTTGAACACTTTTGTTAAAAATTTCTTTGGGTTAAAAATTAATTTCACTTATTAAAGCTTGAACTGATTTGCGGAAAAATCGTTTATTTTCCTTCTTAATTAATTTTCGTAGCTGTAAAATTAATTACACAATTTCTAGTTGAAGATTCAAGTATTTTGTTTGAAATCTCGTTGTTATTTTGGCTGAATTTAACTCTTTTCCATGTAAGTTAAAACGATTCTTGGTTAAAATATCAAATATTACATTTATCATCGAAATATATTACTTTTTACAATTTAACATAATTAAAAAACACCATTTTTCAAGAAGTACTTCAACTTTTACCTAAGCAGTTAAATATTTAATTAAAAAATATCAGTTTCCAACAAAATGGATAAGCTTTCAACCAAAGAAATGAAATTTCAACTAAAAAAAGGAATCTTCGACAAAAAGCAAGCAAAGAAGATTCATTTTTAATGAATCAGTTGCATTTTTATTGAAGAAATATGAAATTCTTACTAAAACAGATGTATTTTGAAATCGAATTACAAATTAAAAAAATTAAATTTTTTATCTAAAAAAGATTTCAGCGTGACTTTTCAACATCAAAATATGAGTGTTAAACAAAAAGTAAATTTTATACGAAATGGTTGGATTTTCAACCAAAAAGGATGGTTTTTCAAGAAAATTATTGAATTTTTAAACTTGCACTTGCATTTTCATCCAAGAAAGACACACTTTCTACTAAAATAAATGATTTTTTAAATTAAAAAGACAAATTTTCAAAAAAAGAGTTCAATTTATATCCAAAAAAGATTTCAAGTGACTTTTCAGTACGAAAATATGAATTGTAAGCAAAAAGTAATTTTTCTACGAAAATAGTTAAAATTTCAATCTAAACTGGCGAATTTGCAACAAAAAAGGATGGCGTTGTGAAAAGATAGCTGAATTTTTAAGAAATAATAAAATTTATAACTAAAAAGATAATCTTCTGGAGGAAGCAACTGCAAAAAAAATTAATATGAATATAAGGTATTTGAATTAGTAACAAGAATATCGTACGAGGGTTACCGCAAATCTCGAGTTTAAAAATTCTCTAATTTTTCTCTAACCTATTTTTCACTTTCCCTGATTATTTATGTTTAAAGACCTATTGCAAAATGTTTGTTTGAAATCCCTGAGGTTTCACTATTCAATAAAATTACCTGTCTTTTTTTAATTTTCTTTGGTTGGGTGCGTTTTTCATTCACCAGGTTTCTTTGGCGCGTAGAGTAAAATTCATAATAACTTTCTGTACAAGTATTGCGACTTATTTGTTTCATTGGCGAATTTCGAAAAATTACGTACATGAATGAAGGACCCCTCTCCCTATGTCATGAAAAATCGTAACAAAATCTCTCGACCCCCCCCCCTCCTTGAGCTCTTACGTAATTTAAGTACGGTCCCCTAGGTAAAACAAGAAAAGTGTTCCTGTAGGGTTGGTTTTTTGGGAATGTTCGTAAGAGGCTCAGATGGAAAATCGTACATAAACGCATCGCTTTTCTTGTGCAAAGTGACACCAATTGTTAGAAGGATGATACTTAACGATTGATTCATATTAACTTCTGTTCTGAGGTCATGTGAGTTTGGCTGCAAAATGAGACTTCTCATAAAAAATGGGACGTAGGCTATATTTTTTCTGTGGTACAAAGTTGAACAAATCCAGTGAAAGACGACTATACATAGAAAAATGTTGTTGGAATAAATTTGAGGGTGTTGTCACGTGTACCAGCTTTTTTTTATAATTGCTTACTTCCTGAAAAATGAAAGTAAAATTTCGACAGTTAGATCGTGCAAGTTCTGGAAAAATCATGGTCATGATAAATTGCATTTTTTTTAATTTGAGCAATGGGATGACATGTACACAACATATTATCGTAGATTAGAGGTCAAATTCGAGGCGGAGCGTTTGAACAAATAATGCATCAACTCTTATATACGATTAAAGAATTTTAATTTAAAAAACGAATCCTTAGACAGTCAAAAGTGTTCTAAATTGTATTCAATTTTTCGTTTATTTTGTCTTCCTATGCGCTTCCTTTTTACATTAGTTAAAGTTTTAAATATCTAAAAGAATTAATGGAAGTACCGAAAGCATTTTCGATTAAAGTTAAAATTTGATGTAGTATCATTACAAATTAACATTTTGGCTTTGAATCTGCTTCCATGATTCATTACATTAATTTAATAAAATGAATAATTAACAATGAAAAAATCTCAGAAGTCTATAGATATATGCAAATGCTCGTGCAAATGCGGGGCCTCAACTTGCAAAGTCTTTTGCGCACGTCTCGGTGCGCTCGATTCGAGGTAGTAGTCAGGACAATTACTCAGAATACACCCCCTCGAGTCATGAACATTTTTGTTAGATAGGGATATATTTTTCGTTTGAGCAAAAAACCAAGTAATAAGGCCTCTATGGATTTATGGAACCCATCAACTTTAAATGCGTTTTTATCAAAAAGTAGTTTTTATACTTTTTTTGGAAAAACGACATTAGCTACAAAAAATGTGACAGAAGTTGTTTACCCAAAAACAGTAAGCCCCAGGAATAAATTTTATCTTTCAAAAAGATAAAAACGTTGCATCACGTTTGTCTAACGAAAGATAAAATTTATCTGAAAAAGATCAAATTTATCTGAAAAAAAGATAAAGTTTATCTGACGTAAATATTTTTTTGACATAGGCTATATGTCAGACGGGTGCGCCTATTTTCACAGAAAAATGTCCTTCATAAATTGAAAAATCTTTGCGGTATTCAATTTTAAATATTTTCACTTTATTTCACTAATTTTAAACCCAAAAATTACTCACCCACACTTACTGAATACACAGTCTGCACTTCGATAGAAAAGTAAAGATTTGTTCAACAAAAGTAAGGGTTACTCATCCAGAAAAGAGATTAAATTTTTTTATCAATAATTTGTCAATGAGGTGCGCAGTTTTTGTTTTAAATGTGAAAAGTATTATTAAAAAAAAATTAAATTTTTGGAAAAACGACACAAGAGACGAAAAAATGAAGAGATGAGAGTTGTTCAACTAAAAAAGATCTAGAAATTCGTTAGAAACTCTTGCTATACAATTATGGTAAAAATAAAAAAAAATAAAACTTTTTAGAAAACTGTACATAAGCAACAAACACATTTTTTATTTTGGAATAATACTGATCTCATCATTAGACTTCCGATTTAAAATTCGACATAGGTTAAAATTTTTTTTGCACAAAAATATTGTGAAATATTGGCTGTCAGTTTGCACAAATTCTATATAAAATCATGATCATGATAAAATCAATGTTTTTTCTTTAAAGAAGTGCAATTGGGCCATCTGTAACGAACATATTATTGAACTTAAACAAATAAATTTTTCTTTATACTTGAAGATTGTACAAATTCTGTACAAAAATGAGCCTGAAAACTCGTTCAGACCACTTCGATGTGGTGTTGGGGTCTCGTGACTCTAGTCCCAAAATTGGATTAAGGTATAACTTTCTTCCTTTGCTTGACATTTTTTTTCTTTCGTTGTAAAAATTCATACAAATTCTACACAAAATTATGGACCTAAAAAATTATGCTTTCGTAACATTTCAATGCAAATTTGCATCTCACTTAAGAGCAGACTGTTCCACCTTGCTGCGTAATCATTAGCGGGAGGTTTCAAATCTACTCTGGACAGAACAAAATAGGGTGACGTCCGTATAGTAATTCCGCTCTAATATCTGCCAAGTTTCTTGAGATGGCTATATAACTTAATATCATTAGTTTTTGCAAATCGTAAACGACAAAGTAAACAAAATCCTTTTTGATGTTAAATCATGGTTTCGTGCACAATATACCATGTCGTATAAAACATTGTGAACGTTGAGTGTGCCGTGTGCTTGTGCACTAACTTTGAGATTACAGTTAGTATATCTTTATAGTGAACCAATAAGTTTAGGATTCATAGACGAAACTTATTAGTGAATAATCCTTATATTTCTCCTTTTATAGGAAAACAACGCTCTGCGGTGACAAGTTCGACCCGTAAGTTAAAAAAAATAACACAAATATTAGACAATGCTACCTAAAAACTCTAGTTTGTTTCCCATAAATTAACTGGTATTCAGTGTCACTTGACTTAGTCTGAGGCTAACGATTGCAAACTCCGACTTGGCTGAAAAAAGGTGGGAAACAAATAATAATAATAATTGTCACATTTCTATTGGATTTTAATTGTTATTTTCTTAGGGTATGTGGCATCTAAAAGATCCGGCACACTCATAGAACAGAAACCAATTCCGGACGGTTTCAGTGTGGAGCGTGGCGGCAAAATTATTGGGAAAACCTATAATCAGAAGATTTTAATGAAATATAAAAAAGGTAATTTGAAAACTGAAACACAATCTACAAGAAATATTAGAAAATTCTATTCAAAACGTCTAGTTCTTTTCTAATTATGGAGTGTTTCTTGGGCGGACTCAGACAGATTGCGAGGTGACCCGGATGCATATACCTCATGGTCCGGATTTAAATGTTGCTTTTAAGCTTCTTAAGCGGATAGGGGAGCGGTACTCTTAGATACCCCCAAATCCTCACAGAAAAACCTTTTTCTGAATTCGCTCTAAAGTGGTTTTAAAATATAGTTTTTATTCGAAATAAAATATCTATAGAGGCACATATTAATTTTACACGAACTAGTGTAAATTTGCAGCATATATAAGTTTTTGAAATAATACAAAATTGTTGTGGTTTTGACAAAAAATTCTACATAATTAATTTCTTGGATAACTAGCAGTTGACTCACATTTGAATACAATCTACTAGTCATAAGTTAATGATTCTTGAACATTTCTACGTTAATTAAGGAATATATCTTTCTTATCAAATCAGGTAACGTAAAGCCTGCTAAGAATGGCGATTATGCGGTAGACTCCGACACTAGAGCTATTGGAAAATTTGTGAAGAACAGTTGGTGGAAGTTTCTCGAAGACCACAAAAGAAATAAAAGCAATGCTGGTCTCCTAATGTCATAAATGAAATTATTTAGCATGAAAATGTATGATTTTTTCTATAATCCATGATTAAAATTGCATATTTTATATTTTATTATCATAACATATTATTATTTCTATTATTATATATTATTATTGTTTATATATTGTTACAAAAATATTTATTTGTAACGTAATAATAAATGATTGAATAATTATACTTACGTCAAAAGAAAGTTTCTATGATCCCTAGAAAATACTCTGACGTTTACAAAACACAATAGGAAAGACAATATTCCTAGTTTAATTCAACGTATTTCTTCTTTTCCTATAGAAAATAGGGAAATATGCCATAGTAGGAAAGAGCATCATAAAAATAAATTCGCAGTCACTGTTTACAGTCGCACACATTTTAAATTATATGCATATTATACATATGAATATTATATTCTAAGCCATTACAGAAAAAAATCCGTTGGAAGAAAGCAGCGTTGGCGGGAATCGAACACGCGTCTCAGGGACAGCAGAATGGATACTTTTTCCTGTGGTATAGAACAAATTATGAGATTTAGAAATTTGATTATCCTCATAAACCTCAGCTCGTATACCGTTATTTGGCAGTGAATTTCGTATTTTAAATAGAAATTTTAGCGAAGCACTATATTCAAGTGCATATCCTCTCATTGCACTATCCTGTCATGAATGGCAATTTTTCTAACTTATTTTAAAACTTATGTAATTTAAACTGCTAGCTTGCCAACTCCTAATACCAATTATTGGGTTCGGACTGCATTTATAATTCACATGGAAAAAGTTTTTCTTTGTATCGCTGTGATAATTAATACTATTTTCTCGACTATATCTCAGGTTGCCATGTAACTCTTTTAAAAATAATTATTATAATAATAAATGTTAAAAACAATAGTTTCTTTGTGTAAAATTATAAATTTAATATGGACAAGAACGAACAAAAGATCCTGAATTTCGATAAATATCAACCTTTATACAAAATTCCTTATATTTCATTAAATATTTAAACTTATATTTTTCTTTAATATTTGGACATTGTTATACAGAATGATGGATAAAATTCAAATACATATTTAATTACACTAGCACGCAAAAAAAGTGGTCTGTCCGACAGAATACACTAGCATATCTATATGTTTTTGGGGTCGCTGAATTCGAATCCGGTGACCAAATAACCAAGTTGGCTCGTATTTTTCAGAAAAACGAAAAAATAGACGTAAAATCGATAAAAACAGCGGTTTCTCGTGCATAATTTTGAAAAAAAATATCTTCATCCTCGTTGGACTTATACAGCAAATCCTTATGTTTTTGGGGTCACTGATTCTGAATCCGTGGTTCAAATAACCTAGTTGGCTCAAATTTGGTCGAAAAACGTAAAATTAGACATAAGATCGACGAAAACCTTTAAATCTTTACCTTCCTCGACTGGGATTGTCGTTCACTGTAGATTCCCTTTGCGTCTCACGTTTCGGGGTTTTTAATTTGAGTTAGTCTCCTTGCATGGTAATAGTAGGAATTTTTGTAAATAACTTTTATTTAATTCAATCGTTACCCAGGAACAACGACGTGGACATAGTAAATTCTGTTCCCTTTGGGGTGCTTTATTACCGTGAGTCCCCTTGCCTCGCACGCTTATAGGGTTCTTTTATTTTTCTTTATATCGCTTGCATCGAACCCTTTTGTCCTCAAAAGACCTACATAGTGGGTTTCGCTTTCGTTTGGTACCTTGATTGACTTGATCTCGTTTTAAACTCCAACAGTAGTCAGCTATCATGTTGATATCCCAACATCCCTGTTATCGCCTCTCCATCTCTTTTATATCCTGGTGGAAACGTTCGCCTTGCTCTTCACTTAAGTCTCCCAGGTTGTCTGGAAACTTATTTATATGCGAATGAAGAAAATGTAGCTTCAAATTCATAAGGCAGCCTAGTTTACCAAAGTTTGTTACCATTTCTGAAACCACATTTTGATAGTCTGGACTTTTCTTATTACCTAAAAACTTTTTAAAAACATTTTTAAAAGTAAGCCAGGCATCTTTTTCAGTGCCATACATTTTTGTAATGAATTCTAGAACCTGCAACATTTTTCTTATCTGCGGTCCATCGAAAATCCCCTCTTTTAATTTTGCTTCGGAAAGTTGTGGAAATTGATCTTCAAAATACGCATAGCTACCGCCATCCTTGTCAAACGCTTCGACAAACTGTTTCATAAGACCCAGCTTTATATGAAGGGGTGGAATCAAAACTTCTTTTGGGTCAACTAGAGGATCTTCAATTATATTTTTTGTCTTTGCTCAAACGATGTTCTTTTTGTCCATCTTTTTTTTTTGTAATGACGAACTCGATTTCGACTGTCCCGTAAGCATAAGTAACAAGGTGTTTTTGTATACCTTGATTGCTGTCCTAAAACGATTCCAAGAATTTTGAGATCCCCGAAAATTTTCCATTTATAAGTTGAGTAATTGATTTTTTCCAGGACAAATTTTAAGTTACTGTAATGCTCTTTCAGTTCCGTAGAATTTACTATTGGAATTGGAGCGTGAACATTAGTATTATGCAATAACACTGTTTTTAGACTGTGCTTAGAAAAGTCAATGAATAGCCGCCAGTTTTACGGTACATAGACCTGGACTGTATACAGTCCAGGTTTAATTTTTTCCATTAATCCGTCAATGTTTTTACAATAGACTAAGTTTCCATGATCATTTTCTTCAGAAGTGAAAAAATGTCTAAACTCTTTTTACCTATTTCTGTAGAAACTTGATTTGACTCCTTTAGCTAATAAGTACTTCTTTTTCAAAATGGAAGCAAGATACTCTTCAGACGTAAATATCTTAGGAACTTTATTCTTTTCATTGTCTGGAATGAACACTTCTGTATTAACATCGCTGCTTTCATCATCGTCCTCGTCATTACTATAATCTGAAATGTCACTTTCATCACGATCAACATCGAAATCTTCATCAGTACTTTTATTTTCTTCTGCTTCAGTCGTCTGTCTGTCAAGTGAGAAATTTTTTTGAGGTTTTTGTAACATCGTTATTTTCAATAGATTTAGTGACGCTAGGTACATCAGGATATTCGATAGCACTTTTCTTTTTTCTAATGATTCCTATCAGGTTTGTCATACAAAAGTAGCATTCCTCTTTCCGAAGAGGTTTCCTCCATATCGTAGGTTCTTGAATCTTAAGGGTTTTCTTATTTCCTTCTCTGTCTTTCAATAGATTACATGCATTATAACAAGCACTGCAAATTTAGTGAGGAACCAAATTTTCACTTTGGTTTTGAACTTCCATACCAAAATAGCTTTTATACATTGTTTTTATGTCATCGCTGATTACTCTTCGATTTTCTAAAACCTCCAATTTACCACATATGTAGCAAAATGCATCTGGATCACCCACACAATTATGCTCTATAATGGAAGTGGATAAATTGGAATTGAAACTGAGCTTAGAAGACATGATCTGTTTTGATTTGGGAGTTTATAATAATAGTATAAGTATAGTATAGTAAACTAGTGATTTAAAAACACAAAAAAAGAACCTCACAATGGGTTTGAAAACTGCTGAAGTCACATTAGGAAGCACGCTTAAAGAGATTGTCACCACTGTCCTCTTTATTAACGTGAAGTTCGTGCGCGATCTTTCATTTGTTTGTTTCACAGTCATTTGTTTTGACGTGAAGTTCGTGCGGGATCTGTCATTTGTTTTGTTCGATTTAACCTCTAATTTTGCGTTTTTTGAACAAATATGAGCTAACTCGGTTATTTGGACCCCGTATTCGGATTCAGCTACCCAAAAAATATATAGATATGCTGGTAAGTCCACCGGTCATGAAAATATATTTTTTTTTTGCATAAATATACACGAAAAATCGCTGTTTCCGTCGACTTTGCATCTATTTTTGCGTTTTTCGAAGAAATATAAGCCAACTGGGTTATTTGAATCCCGGATTCAGAACAAGTGACCCCAAAAACATAGGGATATGCTGGATAAGTCCACCGGGCATGAATAATTTTTTTGTTAAAAAAGTATGCAAGAAAAATCGCTGTATTAGCCGATTTTACGTCTATTTTGCGATTTTCAAAAAAGTATAAGCAAATTGGTTATTTGGGCCTCATATTTGAGTTTAGCGACCCAAAAGACATATAAATATGTTGGTTAAGTCCACGGGGCGAGAAAATATATATTTTTTAAAAAATATACCTGAAAAATCGCTGTTTTTGTCGATTTTACGTCTATTTTCTCGTTTTTCAGAAAAATACGAGCCAACTTAGTTATTTGGACATCGGATTCAAATTCAGCGACCCCAAAAACATATAGATATGCTAGTGTAGTCTGTCTGACAGACCATTTTTTTGTGTGCCTGTGTTAAGATCATCAGATTAATTTGTTTCAACAGTTTTTTCAAAGTTTATTTTTCATTAAGATTTCATTCTATAAAAATGACGTTGAGTTTTGTCGTTCCGAAACCCTTTCTTTAGTTTTTTTTCTTTAAATCGTCCTCTTAAAGAATTGGTCCACTGGAAGCTAAAAGAAAGTTTCTTTTTAATAATTCAGGATTAATTAAAAAAAAACATTTGACAAAATATGACTTTTAAAATAATTTGTAGGACACTTAAATATTTAATAATAAGTGAGATACTAAGCCAAATTAAAGAAAGAAAGATTTTTAGCTCATTTTCATAAAAATGTACAATTAATCTTTAATAAATTGTTTGAACAATTCGATATTGGCTTTAACAAAAAATTTTGATTTCAACATTTACAAATTACTGCTATGATTAAATAAAAAGATAATTTTTAATTATTTATTTTAGAAAAAATTGAGCTAAAAATTATTTAAAAAAATACGAATTTGCTACATAATGGAGCAGTAATATCTGACTGACGTAGATATTTAATGATAAGTGAAAAAATTATCAGATTGAAAAAACTAGATTGTCCCACTTCTCTTGAAGAAAAATATACAAGTAAATGAAAATTAAGTGTTTAATAAATTGGTAAATTCTTAAAACAAGGATCAGCTTAAAGCACTTTTAATGGATGAAAAGGGAACTCCTACAAGTCTTCTTGTAGACTTTTCACATATCTCGCATCTTTCAGCTAAATTGGTATTTTTGAGTTTTTCATTGTCTTTTCAAAAAATAATAAGACTAAAATGACAAGGACTATTAAAAAATGGTAAAAAAATTGTTTGGACTTTCTAAAAGGGGGAATTGGAGTTTTTGATACAATAACCGTTATAATAAGTGGCTAAGACATTACTTGGTCGATTAGAACAGAAAAATTAATTATTTTACAGTTAATTAATATAAATGGAAATTTTTTAAGCTAGTCAGATCGCCCATTAGTGGGACACGAATTTTGGGGCATATCCTTAACTAGGACACCAAATAAGCCAATACCGGGACAAGGAAAATCCAGTGGAGTTTATCAAAATAAAATGTCACAATTTCCTTATAATTTATTACAGAAATCATAAGAAAACAAGAATGGATTGTGATTGCCGTTCAATTATTTATTCTAAAATATTTAAATCTCTAATTCTAACATCAAATTTTGCCAACTGTTCACAGGTAAGTAATTTAATAATAAGTTATAAATTTCATTTTTTGATAAAATTAGTAAGTATGCATTAAAATTTAATAATTTAGATTAATATTATCGATTTACTTTCAAATTAAACTGTTTAGCAGTAATTTTTGAATTATAATTCATCTTAATTCAACTTAATACATAAATTGAAAAAAGTATTGAAACAATTTAAATTATTTTTTGGTTACAAATTTTATTATTTGGTTGAAAATTTTATTGAGTGAAAAATCAGTTTTGATTAATATTTCAACTATTTTGTGGAAAATTCCTCTTTTTGGTTCGAAAATTAATAATTCCAATTATAAATTAAGTTTATTTTTTTTAGAAAAATCCTACTGTTTTGTTGAAAATGATATTATTATGGTAGAAAATTAGTCTTTTTTATTTTAAAATTCAAGATTTTGTTAGAAAATTTAAGTATTAGGTTAACCAAAAAAGTTAAATTCTGATAAAAAAATATAATAGTTGATATTTCAACCCAAAAAGATTTTGATCACATATTGAAAGCAGTCGAATTAATTAATTAAAAAAACGAATTTCCAATCAAACTGCTGAAGCCTTAACCTATACAGATTAATCTTCAACCACAGTTGCATTTTTGCTCGAAAAAGATTAAATTTATAATTAAAAAGATACGTTATCAAACCAAAAAGACGAATTTTCACGAAAATAGTTCAAATGTTGATTAAAAAATATTTTTTTAGTCAAGAAGAAAACAAATCAAACTGTTGAATTTTTAAGTCAAGAAGATGATTTTTCTTCAAACAATTATATTTTTAATTTGAAAATATAAATTTTCAACAGAAAACTTAATTTAATCAATTTATCTTAAAAAGTAAATCGATAATATTAATCTTATTAATATTTCATATAACTTTATAATATTGAATTTTATTGCATACTTACTAATTTTTATTGAAAAATTAAATCTATGAGACACTATATTACATTACTTACCTAATTAGTTGGGAAAATTTAAGGTTAGAATTGGAGGTTTCAATAAAGTACTTCGAACAACTTTTTTAGAATAAATAATCAATTGAACGCTCAGTGTGGATCTTATAAACAATTCTTTTAATATGTCACTAACACAAAACTGCGAAATTTAATTGAAAACACGGCGAAAGTAACCGTCTCAGTAATGGAAACGCAATTTCGCAACTCACGTTCAAGTGTCCGAAACACGAAGGATACGCACATCACGGGAAGATTTTAGATTTGAGTGCGCAGGTGCGCAGTTGTCCTCTTCCTATACATGGAAAAGTGTGCGAGTGAGAAAGTTTGTCAAATTGACGTAAGTTAGAGGTTATGTTCTTTTGTTGATCATCATACGAAAGATACACAAAATAAATATATAAACAGTATTTTCGGTACTTGTTTGGAAAATGTGTGAACAGATTTTGAGAAGGAAACGTATAGGTAAGTACCTTTTAAATTTGTAATATGATAAATAGGCTAAAGATTCTCAAGGCTCTGAGAAGCTCTGAGAAATTATTCGCAAGCATTCAGGTAGTGAGTAAAGGTTAAATTTCTAAATCATTTCTATTAAAATTAAATGACAGTTAGGTAAAACAATAAAATATATTAGACGTTTATTGTACTTACAG
>NC_046664.1:42313086-42329439 GCF_010883055.1 Belonocnema kinseyi
AACTTTCTCACTCGCACACTTTTCCATGTATAGGAAGAGGACAACTGCGCACCTGCGCACTCAAATCTAAGATCTTCCTGTAATGTGCGTATCACTTACGGTGATGTTTCTATTGCCAAGTGGGGGAACGGAGTTAGGTCTCCTTATTATTCTTTCGTGGTCCATAACTGAGACAGTCAGCGACAGCTCGTCCCGGTTTAGGCAACTTCACCAAAAATTTGTCCAATTGCGGGGAATTGAAATGTTCATAAGTTATCTAATAACATCGTTAATAAAGTTATGAATTTTCTTCTTAAACGTATTAAAAATGTTCAAAAACATTACTTTTTCTTTTAGTGTAGGAAATTTCAATAATACAATGCTGTAAAAGTTATGCGAAGAGTTTTGAAATACAAAAAAGTGACGAATTTTGTAGCAGTTCATTCACACATTTTGAGGAATATTTGTGATTATTATGTATCACCTGTCAGGACAAAAATAAATAGTGCTAAAAAATGTAAAAAAAGTTCAAAAATAATAGAAAATTTTTACTTTTATAATTTATTTATTTATGTTTTCCCAGTAAGGGTCAGTTTACCTTAGTATTCTCGATTAATAAAAAAAAGAATACATCGATATTCTATCATTCACGTAAGTTGTATTTGAATCCATATTTAGTACAAAATTAATGAATTTATATTTATTAAATAACACTTTTTGTTGACATCTATAGAAGGACATATTGTTTATATATCTGGGAATATATTACGAAAAATATCGGACCCTTTGTTGCCCATAAAATATTCTTTGATTAATTACTTCATTATTTTTCTCTAATAACTACTGCATTTGGCAGGAAGGAATGCAGCAGCGAAACCAGCGGATTAGTTCTCGGCTAGCATCAAGCTTTACCCAGAGCTCCTATACCTAATAAGGGTCGGTCGGATAGGTTTGGATGTGATATACTGCCTTGAAGGCTGTTTTTTTGAAAATCTGTATCAGCGCAGTCTCATTTTTACAATAGACGTGACCTAACTTTAACTCATCTAACCTAACCTAAACTCACCTAACCTAACCTGGCCCAATACAACCAGTAGTATACCTATGAGAGTTCTGCGACACCTACGTAGTTCACGCTGCCACCGACAGATGACGCCACTAGTCAGTTCCCAGCAGTCGGTAACTGGTCGGTCGTTGAGGTATATCCCTGCCACTGTTTTACCCTACTGTTTTACGTATGTTTATTATGTCTACACTGTTTTATGTATGTAGTACAAGCTGGAGCCGGATAACGGCGTCACTAGTTTACCATGTATGTAGTTCAAGCTGTGACCGGCAGATGGCGCTCGTGAGGGGCAACCTTGCAAAAAGTGGCTTAGGAAGGAGGTGGGGGTTTCTTGAGGCTTCTAGAAAGTTCTAGGCGCTTCTCGAAGCTTCTGGAAAGACTTAAGCTTCTAAAAAGAGCTGGAAGCTTCTCGAAGCTTCTAGAAACATGTCGAAGCTTCTGGAAAGATTTCGAAGCCTTGCGAAGCTTTTGGAAATTAGTTCCGAGATATAGACGGTTTTCCTAAGAGAAAGCTATTCAGACAAGAAAAGTCACAAATAAATTCTCGTCGGGTCACGCGGTTAACTAAACTTTACAACATTCGGGCAAATTATTTTTTCTCCTTTCAAAAGTTTTAATCTTGTACAGTTTTAAATTTTCCGCCAATTTTTGAATTCTCTCGAATTTAACTGACTTTATAGCGGTGCCATCTTTTCTCGGCGAGCACTTATCGACTGTCGTATCTTAGAACAGATGTGAACCATTATCTTAGCACAGATATGAACCATTATCCCCTGGCAGTAAATGACTGGTCACTGCTTTACCTGCATTTAGCTTGGAACTGAGCCGTATTACAGAATGCGTCAAAACAGTAACACTTAGCTTCGCTGCCGTACAAATGTCCTGTACAACCATAGGTATCAGCTCTATGCACTGTGAAATTCTACAGCGCAACCATAAGTACTACAGATGTCTATTCCGCAGCTTTGTGTGCTACCAAAGTATACTGCGCATCCATATGTGACATGGAAACCTACTGGACATTTACAATTATACTGCTCATTCATAAGTATCATATATATTCAGCAGCTTTGTGCACCTTCAAACTGTATTAAGCAACCATATAAGTCATATACGCCTATTGAATATTCACAAGTATAATGTTTATCCAGTAGAAATGCACAGCTCTGTGTACTGTAATTGGTTTTTACTCATGGATAAGAGATTTGAATTTTCGCGCGTTTTCCGCATTGCTATACCTCTAACAATCTTCAACGATGGAATTTTATGACAGCGATGGGTTGTAAACTTCCTTCAACAATGAACCTTTAAAGACGTCGATGGGTTGATTTTCAAATTTCGCATTCAGTATTGTTAAAAAATCTCGCTCTTTAGCAAACTTCAGTGATGAAATTTTACTTCCAAGCAACGATAAATACACAGCCACAAAGAAAAAGTTTGCGGATCTGGTAACACGACACACGTATTATTATGGATTTTGGGGCGCTGAATCCAAATTCGGTATCAAAAATCATCCATCACGTCATGGTTGAGCCATGACCTCAAAAAGTGACGAAAAATCATGCACTGAGGCAAATAAATTTCAAAATAATGCCAGTGATGCAATTTTTCACTTCAAAAACATATCGACAACTGTGAAGGATCAACCCTTGTCTGATATCAACTTATTTAACATAACTTTACCCAACAGAACCTGACCTCACCTAACCTGAATTAACAGAAATTTATTGAACTACACGTAAAGCTTTGGAAGCATATTTTCCCAGCAGCAAATGTGTGTTACATCGAATGGGTCAACTCGAGCCTAACCTCGAAATAATTCTAACCTAGCCTAACCTAACCTCACGAAACACAATTAAACTGATTGTGTTGTCCCGTTGTGTATGCGGTACCGTTTGAATCAGCTTGGGCTTAACCTGCAAAGAGGCCAAACCTATTCTAACCTAAAAAAACCGGACCTAACCTAACCTAACCTAACTTAACTTCACGTAACACAATTAAACTCATTGTGTTGTCCCGTTCTGTTTGCGGTACCGATTCATTCAGCTTCGGTTTAACCTACATAGAGGTTTAATCCATCCTAACCTAACAAAACCTGACCTAACTTAACCTAGACGAATGAAATTCAACCCCACGTGTAGCTATGTAAGCGTACGGTTCTCAGTCTTAAATATGTGCTATATTTAATAGGTTAACTCGATCTTAACTTATAAATGAATCTAACTTAACAGAACCTAACGAAATTTTGCTTAACGCAACACAACTTAACTTAAGTATTCCCGTTGTAACACAATAAAATTCATTTCATTGTACTACAGGTAGTTAAAAATTTAGACTCACATTACTCATTTGAAGAAACTTAGAACTACAAGTAGAACTGACCCCATTTCAATTAACCTGACAATGTTTGTATCAATTAAAATGTAGAACTGTAACTTAAACATGCAAATGAATAAGAGTTTTATTTCAAAATTTTTTTCTCTCTGCTTTTCTTAAACTTAAGGGATATATTTATACTATCTTTCGTGTTTACATTTTATCTTGCTTTTTATCGTAATTATATTGATTTATAGACCTACTTCAGTCTATTTTCTGCCTGCTATAACTTATCCTTTTTTCTTCGAAGGAGCGATGCAAAGGGTCACGCTTACGTTTAAGACCTACATTCGTTTCCCTTTTCAACATCCAGCAAAAATCAGCCATCATGACCTCGTCCCATCTACCCTGATATCGTTGTTCCATCGCTTTTATGTCTTGATGAAAACGTTCTCCTTGTTCTTCGCTGAAATCACCAACATTTTCTGGAAACTTATCCAGATGGGAATCTAGTAAGTAAAGTTTTAAATTCATCAAGCAGCCTAACTTTTTGTAGTTTTTTATCATTTTCACAACAATATTCTCGTAGTCTGGACTTTTTTTGTTACCGAGGAAATTTGCGTTTACTGCTTTAAAACTTTCCCAAGCGTCCATTTCAATTTTCGTCATGTGGCTCACGAAATTAGTATCTCTGGTCAATATTTGAATCTGTGGTCCATCAAAGACTCCTTCTTTCAATTTAGAGTTGAGTCCAAAAATCGGTGTTGATATTTTTAAAGTGCCCAATAAGGTGGGCTTATTGGGCTTATTGGTTTATTGGGCTCTTGTAACACTGTCAAATTAAAAAAAGATTTTTTTGGACAAGGTGATAATTGCCTGTTAACATGGAGCTCTTTTTAACGTTAAGGGTTGGAGCCAATCCAATTTTTGGACTCTAACCCTTAACGGCTTAAATCAACCCTTCTCTACCACGTATATATGACTTTGTCAAAAAATAATATTTTTGAGAATTTTCCAGTGAGAGTCTTTGATTTTTTAGTTCCTCGCAATTCCCCACTTCGATTTTTGGGCTTCATTCATTAACGTATAAAATCAACCTTTTTCAAGTACGCATATATGATTTTGTCCAAAAATATATTTTTGAGAATTTTCTAGTGTCAGTAGAGTCTCTGATTTTTGGGCTCCTCGAAAATAACCACTCTGATTTTTGGGCTACCACCATTGCCGTCTAAAACCAACCTCTCTCTACCACGTATATATGACTTTGTCAAAAAAAAAATACTTTAGAGGATTTTCTGGTGTCAATCGATTCTCTGATTTTTGGGCTTCTCAAAAATACCCACGACAATTTTTGGGCTCTAGCCCTTAACGGCTAAAATCAACCCTTCTCTACTACGTATATGACTTTATCAAAAAATAATATATTTGAGAATTTTCCATTGTCAGCAGAGTCTCTGATTTTTGGGCTTTTCGCAACTTCCTACTCCAATTTTCGAGCTTCAGCCCTTAACGTATAAAATCAGCCCTTCTCTACCACGTAGATATGAGTTTCTCAAAAAATAATTTTTTTTTTCGAATTTTCTAGTGTCAATGGGGTCTTCGATTTTTGAGCTCCTCGAAAATATCCACTCTAATTTTTGGGCTCCAACCGTTGACGTCTAAAATCAACCTTTCTCTACCACGCTTATATGACTTTGTCAAAAAATAATCTTTTTGAGAATTTTCCATTGTCAGTAGGGTCTCTGATTTTTGGGCTCTTCGCAAATACCCACTCTGATTTTTGGGCTTCAACCTTTAACGTATAAAATAAACCTCTATCTACCGCGTATATATAAATTTCTAAAAAAAAATCTTTTAACGAATTTTCTAGTGTCAAACAAGTCTCTGATTTGTGGGCCTCTCAAAAAAACCCACTCCAATCTTTGGGCTCTAACCCTTAAAGGTTGAAATCAACCCTTCTCTACCACGTATAAATGACTTTGTCAAAAAATAATCTTTGTGAGAATTTTCCAGTGTCAGTAGAGTCCATGATTGTTGCGATTATTAAAAATACCCACTCCGATTTTTGCTCCCCGAAACTTAACGTTAAAAAACAGTCCCTTCTTAATAATCAAACATAATTTTGTCCAAACCAATCTTTTTTTAAATATTACAGTGTTACTATAGTCTCAGATATTTTTCGAATTTTACGGTTCAGATGGATCTGATTTTTGGGCTGTTCAAAAATGCCAACATTAGGATTTATGTTTTTATTATTGGGTTAGTGTTTTTGTACATAGGGGTGGTTTTTCTGAATGTTTGTTTGGTGCGTTCCAGAGCCCAAAGAAAGCCCGAAATTCTGACGTGTTTGATTTTTTTTCTTTTAATTTTTATGTAGTGGAGGTGCTCTCTTGATTTAAGTTAGTACCTCCACTCAAAACTTGAAATTTCACAAAAAGTAGTGGAGCCCAAAAATCGGCAATACAGCCCAAAGTAGCCCAAAAAAAGCCCGAAATTCTGACATAAAGAAATTTGGGAATTTCGTTTGTGGAGGTGCTGGATTGATAGACCTAAAATTGTTGTGTTTAATTATATTTTTTATGACCTGCTTTTTTTAGATTAATTAGTTTTATGATATGAAAGTTAAACCATTTTGGATACTTTGAAATTTTCACTATCTTTTGAGGACTCCTTTGATGGGGTATTGGGGTTACGTGACTCTAAGCCCAAAATTTGATTCAGCCATAACTTTTCATATTTTGTTGTAAAAATTATTGCTTTTGTTTTGAAATTTTTTACAAATTCCACGCAAAATTTTAGACATCAAAGATTAGGGTTTCATATCTAGTGGTGTTGGGGTCACACACATTCAAAATTCGTATCCAATGACGCCCGTTTTCGATCGCCGCGTGTAGATCTAGTTCACTTCCTACTCTAACATTTTTAAGGAAAGTAAATAAGCTTTTCATATTCTATAGTAATGAAAATGCGCATTTAACCGCGTTTTTTTGTTTCAACTCCATCCCACCACCTAAATGTAGATCACAATTTTTGTCAGTAATGAGATAATATCTAGTATATATAAAAGTGGAACATATTCAATTAATTCAATATCGCTTAAAAAATGAAGATTTTTACTTGTACTCTGCTATTGTCTTTTATAAATGGTCTAAATTGTGTTCGTAAGTAGAAAATAATTTAATAGTGAATCTATCAGATATGAAAATATATTTCACATACAGATATCGATCTTATTCAAAAATTCTGTTGTCGTAAATACGAACACACACACATATATAGTTTAAACATATATGTTATTATTATTGTACGTATTCAATCTTGCTGCATAAATATTGGCGAAAGCTTCAAATTTGCACTGGAAAAATACCTCTGAAGAATTTCGGACGCCATGTGTTTTCATCAAAATCTTGCTTTGATGCAAGGTGAAAGTTTCGATACTAAAGATTACAAACTTAATGAGGAAACATTCTTAGATACACATATGGAACGAAATGGGGTGATGGTATTAAACTTAGTTCATTCTAATATTTGCCAAGCTTGCACAGGCGGTTCAATACATTTAATAACTATATTTACAATTTTTAATTAAAAATTTTTTTGCAAATCAGGAACGGTACCATAAGAGAAAATTGGTATGATCAAAAATTATGAAATCGTACAGAATATACGATGCTGCATTCAATATTGTGAACTTATAGTTACGTATCAATATTAACTGACATTGAGATTACATTTAGTTTTTCTTTATTTCAAATTAATAACTTTGAGATTCATACGAAAAATTCTTTAACAAGAAATCCCTATATTCCTTCTTACAGATTCAAGTCTATATCCTAATGGGGAAAATCCAAACTCCTCGCCTGAGGTACGAAACGAACTATTTCCAGCCCATCAATTTTCGCAGAATAAGCCTACGGGAATGTTTCCTCCAGTTTGGGATTTAGTAAATCGTCACAACCGAGGTAACATAAAAGCTAAAATACAATCAAAAATAAATATTACAGAATTCTGCCAAAAGCTTCTAGTCTGTTTCCGAAGTATATAGTTTTTAAATTGACTCCAATTTCGAAACGAAATCGTCAACCGATTTGGTTCAAAATTCTAAAATCCAAAAATGTTTCTTAAATTAAAAATTTTTTATTAATCTGGAAGATTTCTGTAAAATTCAGTACAAGGAGATTTTCGGGATTAGAACAAAAAATCGAGGTCAAAATAAAATTTGTTTACTCAAATCTTTAAAATTTTATTAATTTGGTTGATTTTCATGAAACTCAGTACGAGGGCAGAGTTTGGGGCACAGAACGCGAATTTTGGGCCAAAATTCAAAGATTCTAAAATGCTACTAACTTGTAAATTTATTTTATGAATCACCTTGGTATTTTTAAAATTTGAATTTGGAAAAACCGTGTTTTAAGAAAAATGTAACTAAAACCTGGTTAGGGCTATAAGCACAAATGTTATACGTATTTTTTCTTTGAACATGAAACGTAACTACTTTCTGCTATTATCTGGATATGAGTATAATAATCCCAATTTATTTACTATAGCTCTCAGTATCATCCCCCAATCAAACTTAAAAATAATATTTTGGACCTAAACTGTGACAGGGGTTTTCGAGGCACAGAACACGAATTTGGGGTAAAAATTCAAAAAATTTATCTAACTTTTAAAAATTATATTAACTTGGTAAATATCTATGAAACTTAACAGAAGGGTTTTTTGCAAGTAACAGAACACGAATTTAAAGTGAAAATTAGCAAATTTATCTCAAATTTTGAACATTTTATTAAGTTTGTATATTTTCATGATAGTACGAGCGGGGTTTTCGAGTTTCAGAATACAAATTTGGGGTAAACATTCGTATTTTGTAACCCTACAAACTCCCTCTTCAACACATGTTAAAAAGAGTAAGGATATAGCTGAAAGTATTTTTTTGACTAGTTTTACTAACTAATTAACAAAAATTAACTAACTAATTTAAAATAATCTATTTTATATTCTACCCACTATACTCGTATAAATTCTTAGTTGAAGAAAATGGACATTTTCAATACCATGTCACTCAAAGTATTCTATTCGATGATAGATTTTATATTTATCAATTATATTCAATGAATAGATTTAAAATTCGCCATAAATACCTGGATTATCTACGAAGATCCTCTTGTTTAAATCGTCGGTTAAGAATTTTTTTTTTTAATAACATTTTTTTATTTTTTAAATTAAAATGACTTTCCAAATATTCCTAAATTCATTTTTTACAGTTTTATTCTAAATTAAAACGTATTCCCTAAAGAAATGAAATAGTTTATAATAAATTACAAAAGTGAGTCTCTCAAAATGCTCCACAATTATAGGATGAAGGCATCGATAAACAATGATAACGAAAGATTCTTCCGTATCAACAAATTATTTAATTAATTATTCTAAATTTTTAATTAATTATAAAAACAAAAAATTTTCAGTTTCCTTCAGGGTAAAATCAAAGATCTTTGGTAAAATTAAAAATCTCGATATAATTTTCAATCTCAGGAAAGTAATTTTACCGACGCATACTATTTTTACACACAGCGACTGAATTTTCCCTTCTGAATGTAAAGTTTGTACCAGGGAATGTATAATTTTCTTTTTATCGAAACTTTGTAATTTTACACAAATTTTGTTTTCCAGTGTATAATCGAATAATTATTATATAATGCTTTGCCTAGGCAATATATACGTAATACGTAATATATAGGCAATATATACGTAGGGTTTAAAAAAATGAAACTTGGTAGAAATAGTGCACTTTTGAAGAAATGAATCGATTTTTTGTCAACAAAATAAGTAGTTAACTGTTTACAAAATAGTGGTGTTACCTTTTAATCAAATTTAGCGATCTTAAAAATGACAGATTACTGCATTATTTATGGAAAAAGATAAATTTTAAAGATTTATTTGAGAAAGAAAATTGATTAAATTACATAATGGGGTAGTAATATCTGAGTGACGTGGATATTTGATAATAAGCGACAAAGTTAACCACATACAAACTACAGTTTTTTACTTCCTTTTATGAAAAAGTTACTAGTAAATAATTATTAATTGTTTAAATAATTAGTTAAGGTGAAACTGGCATACACACATACCCGTATAGCAAGTGAAATAAAAGTTTTTAAAAATGCTTCACGTCATTGCAATTTAGTAAAATTTGTTTAACAGCTCTTCAACTAATAATTAGTATTGTGAAATTTGAAAATGCGGTTTGATTGCGGGTTTTCGGGTCGACGGTGGGTCTGCGGATGAGCCCTCAAACTGGTTCCGACCGGTCCCGCACAAGACCCGACCGAAAATTATTCGTTGGAGGATAATCTTATGAGATTTTCCGGGTCTTTGTGGCAAACATTAATATTAATCGATTTAGCTTAAATTTAATACGAAGGATATTTTATAATTTTAATATTAAAATAGTCCAAAATCACATAAATAAAGTAAGGTAAAATATATCGAGTGCGTAAATAATTCTTGTTTTTCTATTCTGAAGCAAGGACTTGTAATAGATTATATTGGCGAAGACAATGTTTGATTATTCAAACGCTTCATCTAAAGTTTGACCTAACAATCAATCGTGAAATTTTCAGAATTATTCAAATTTCGGAACTTTCCTGAATTATTTAGAGAGATAATGTGGGTGAATAAAAATAACGTTATTCACATAAATTAACAACAAGGAAAATTTTCCATTAATAAGAACATGTTTTTGTAGATAAAAAAATACATTTCTGGTTTAACTATGCATAGTGTCAAGTCGAAGAGTCATGTAATCACCAAATTTGATAGATTTGATCAATTTCAATTTCATGAAATCCTGTAGAAAATGAAATATTAGCTAATTTCGGCGAAACTAGTTACTGTTTCCATTTTCAAGGCCTAAATAAATGTACCAGTAAATCGATTATAATTGAAATTAAAAATATTGTACCATTAAATTCAATAAAAGAATATGTTAATTTAATTCTTAAATTAACGTGTCAGCTGAAATAACGTCGGCTGAATAAAAATACTCTTATTTCAAATTATATTCAAAATATCAGTCGGACTGAAGAGAAGACTGCCCAAGAATATTCTGTTCTGTGTGCAGTTTTTATGTATTTATTTGAAGAAAGATTCCAACTAAGCGTATTTTATATGAAAAACAAAACACAAAATCTGATAAAAAAATTTGGTGCAAATCGATGTCAAGTAGAAAAAAAATAGAAAAGGGTAATTTTTTTCGTGTAAAAAGTATGATAATAACGCATCCATGTATAATTTATTTATTATAATACAATTCTATAAGCAAACAAATTCTTTGCATTTTTTGTATGCTCAAATTTCATTTCGAGTTCATTTCAAATGTATCTGAGGGTTAAAGCTGAGAAAGGAAATATTTCACTAAAAAATTCACTTTTTTACATTTGTTAAAAAAGAACCAAACCTGCAAAAATTGCATAATATCGTTTCTTAGGCCTGTTAGAAATATAATTCTCTTTAGTTCTAAAAAAATGTCTCTGAGGGGTTTAAACATAATGAGTGAAATTCATCTTTGTCCATCGAGAAAATAAATGAAAGTGTATATGATTCATTTTATTTATATCCGTAAGATATAATAATTTATTAATTTAGTCAACTCGTTTTAAAATTTGTATATATGCTAGTTATTAAAAAATGTGCTATTTTCGGATTTTAAACTGTTTTCGTTTTTAAAATTATGAAATGAAAAACAAGGAAGGTGAATGTGCACTTTACCTGTCTTATATGCACAGAACACATCAATTTGCGAGTGTAGCCTGTTTTTAAGTTTCAAGAAATTGCAATCTCATTGTTTTAAACACGCTGATTTTTTTTTAATTTATTGATGTATCACGTTTTTCATTTCTATAGCCTTTTTAAAATTAATATTTACAGCCTTAAATAAATTCACATATATTCACAGAATCAGTATTTACTCAGCAGGTAATTACGTAATAATATTTGATGAAATAAATAAATAAAATAAATGTATTAGAAAATTTGCTTTAAATTTTGTTTAAATTTTCACAATAAGTCGTACAATTTGCCTTGATTTTCACGCTTATTTTCTATTTTTCGTCTTTTTGGGTAGAAAATTAATCTTCTTGGTTAAAAATTCATGTTTTTGGTTAAAACTTCAACGACTTAGTTGAATGTTGAACACTTACAACAATTGATTTCTTTTGTTCAAGCTTGAACTATTTTGTCGAAAAATCGTTTCTTTTCCCTCTAAATTAATTTTTGGAGCTGAAAAATTAATTACACAATTTCCATTTGAAAATGCAAGTATTTTGTTTAAAATTTCGTTGTTTTTGGTCGAATTTAACTGTCTTCTATTTAAATTGAAATCATTCTTGGTTAAAATATCAACTATTGCATTCATAATTCAAAAGTATTTTCTTTAATTGACCTTCATTCAAGATAACTAATTTTGAAGAAGTACTTCAACTTTTACCTAACGCAATTACTAACAAAAATATTGTACGCAGGCTACCGCAAATCTTGATTTTAAAAATTCTCTCATTTTTCTCTAATCAATTTTTCATTTTTGCTGCCCATTAATATTTAAAGATCTAGTGCAAAATTTTTGTTTTGAAATTCTGAAATTTCCCTGACTAATAAAATTCCCTGTCTTTTTTAATAAATTTTTGTTGGCTAGCTGCGTTTTTCACTCACTAGGTTACTTTGGGGCGTAGAGTAAAATTCATAATGACAGTGCAACTCTTCTATAGCACCGATTGTGGGGCTGACGGTGAGTGAAAACCGCAGATCCCGCGCACCCTGCGCAGCTCCTGTTACACCTACCTTTGACGTGGCGTCAATTCTCGGAAGGGGTATAGAAGGGAGGGCTAATAAAGAGTTTCACTGCACTTTATGTACAATTATTCCGACTTATTTGTTTCATTGGCGAATTTCGAAAAATTACGTACACGAATGAAGGCCCCTCTCCCTCTGTCGTAAAAAATCGTAACAAAATCTCTCGACCCACCCCCCTTGAGCTGTCACGTAATTTAAGTATGGTCCCCTAGGTAAAATAAGGAAAGTTTTCTTGTAGGGTTGGTTTTCTGGGAATGTTCGTAAGAGGCTCAGTTTGAAAATCGTACATAAACGCATCGTTTACATTGTACAAAGTGACAACAATTTTTAAAAGGACGATACATAAAGATTGATTTACATCAACTTCTGTTCTGAGGTCATGTGACTTTTGTTGCAAAGTGTGACTTCCGATTAAAAATAGGACATAGAATATATTTTTTCTCTTGGAAAAAGTTGCACAAAATTCAAGGAATGACGATTATATTAAATAATGTTCTTGGTATAACAATTACAAGATGTTTTCTGGTCGGAGACTGGCCGGGCTATGTTTGTTATTATAAGAGCCTAGCCGTGCGCTGGTCGGGGACTCGCTGGACAAAATTTATGTCAAAACCCCAGTCGAGGGCTGACTGGGCTCTGATCGGACAAATCTTATGATGGTATATTCAGACGGTAGGTGGCCGGGTGCTGATTGGCAATGATAAAATTGTTGAACTTTGTTTATAACTTAATTACTTTCTCTGATTTCATTAAAAAATGGATGCGTATACCAGCATGGATGTTCCACGCGTGAAAATATATTGGATGAATATCTTTTTCACACTACAAATTTTAAGGTTTCATGAGTTCAGACTTTCAAACCATGCATTTTGTGTCAAAAATTGGAAGACAATTTTTTGAAATTCGAACTGTTTTTTTAAAGAAAAAATTCTAAGTTCCTTCTTTATGAAAAATTGCAAATTTTCAGAAAAAATTACACTTTATATCAATCTTAAACGTTGTAAAATAGTATAAAACACCTAAAAACCAAACCTTACACGAAAGTAAAAAAACTTTTATCATTAAGAAACTTTCAACGTTCACGATTGAATTTCTGAGTCCCGTCGTTTAAAATTTTTAATGTTCATTAAAAATGTCATTGTAAAAAGTTGTAAAATAGTCTTAAACAGGAAAAAACAAAATAGCACGCGACGAAAAATTGTAGTCGATTTAAAGTAGTTATTTAAAAAGTATTTTATTGATGTTCCGTTTAAAAGTTCGTGTATTTTATATTTACATAACGCCGCATAATAATAAATAATTAGAAAAATAGAACTTAAAATTTGGTACTTTAACTTTTCTGAACTGTAGCTTATGAGGATGGCTTTTTTTAACGAATTTCAACTTGTCGGTTTAGCGCAGTGGTTTTGATTTTTCTTTCCCAACTTACGTCTAAACGAAATGAGGTATCGCTCTGAAAGTTTGGGAAATGAAAGAGGAGGTAATAAAGTCCATATCTCTGCTTTGTTCCGGTGGAAATTTTGAGAAAAAAATTTTTTTGAAGAAAATACCAGTGGAAGTTTTCTTTCCCAACTTACGTCCACACGGAATGAGAACAGTGAAAAAAGTTTTTTTTTAAAATTTCTATTTTGGAGAAATACCAATCCTGCTGTCGTCAAACTCTGCAATCAATTTGCAATGTTGTCAATGGGCTAGTTATGAGGTTTATATTTATCAAAGTGGGACAAAAACAACAAAATTCGCTCACGAACATTATGCACCAATAATGCAAAAACTAATGTTTGCACTTGAAATGCAAATAACACATTTGGTCTGACATACGTATTAGTCTGGTATTAGCTGTGTCAAAGTAGCACTAGCGCAGCGAGTAGACAACTTCGAACTTCTAAGGTCTGTGGGTAAAACAGATTGCATGATTACCGTAAGAGAAAGTTAAAAGTCAAACTTCTGCGGTAA
Source organism: Belonocnema kinseyi (assembly GCF_010883055.1). NCBI lineage: Eukaryota > Metazoa > Arthropoda > Insecta > Hymenoptera > Cynipidae > Belonocnema > Belonocnema kinseyi. The sequence continues at coordinate 42,327,251 of NC_046664.1, forward strand.
AACCTAAATGTGTCCGTCGATAATCATTACTTGCATAAATAAACTTTTTTCTTCCTCCAACTCTTTGCAAGGCCATAAACGATCCTTTAATATTTATTAACATTTCCCGAAAAAAATATCCGCGTTAATTAAACTTTTATTTTTCAATATGGCTGAAAAATATTGATCTTAGGGCTGACTTGATCAGCTGTTACACTCATCACATGGCCTTAAATATTTTTTGTGTCTCAAAAACTACGTGAAAATAGTTAATGTTGCCTGTGTGCTGGGCGTGTGGAATTTTATATATTAATATGCTCCAATTCTACAGTAAAAAAAATTGATCCCCTAACTCAGTGACAGATGCTCTTCATACAATTGAAACACGAATTATTTAAATCTAGTAAAGCAGCAATTAATATTTTCCGGGCCACGGTCGAAATCCCCGGCCAGCTCCCGGCCTGCTCCCGGCCATGCTCCATGGTCGGACGCTGGCCAGCGCAGCGTGACGACGCGACGCTGGTTGGATTCCGACCAGAAACCTAGGCCAGCTCCCGACTTAAAGCCGGGCTCTCCAGTCGTAGACTGACCAGCCCCCGACTTAAATTTTCACCCAGGGATTTATAGGTCAAATTTGAAACGAAGTTTTTGAACAAATAATGCATTACTTCTTATTTTTCATCTCTTATTCGAAATGTGTAAAATCTAAAAAACTAATATACGCATGATTAAACTTATTTTGTCATGCTTTTTGTTACCTAGCTGACAAGTTCAGTTGAAGATGTTTAAACAATTTTATGAAAGCTTTCGTATTAAAATATAAAAGTTATTTATTGAAAATATAATTATTTCATACATCAATGTTTCAGCATTTTAATAGCGAAATAGTTGAAAATCACATAAATAAAGTAAGGTAACATAGATAAAGTGAGTAAATAATTCTTGTCTTTCTGTTATAACGCAACAACTCGCAACACATTTTTGTGTGTGGAGGTGACAGCGTGTTTACTAGTTTAAAAATATTACCTTCTTATTACTTCAATAAATTCAAAAATTTTACCTAGTCGCGTTTTTTTTTAAATATAATATTTTTTTATAACACATGCACAAAAAACTCCGCTTTTCGTACTACAAACCACTCCTAAAAATCACCCCCAAAAATTGATTTTTCAATATATCTCAGGTCATAATTGATATTTCTCAATTAAACAAATTTTATTTTACTTCTTACTTAAATACGCAACTAACACACGTAGTTGCGACCATGAGGGTTGCAAGCCCTATTTTTTTTACAAAAAATCTAACTTTTCCATGCCTTTACAGGAAATTTTCATGCCATTTTCATGAACAAAATTCGAAATGGGCTTAAAAATATTTCTCAAAATATTTTCGTAAATAGAATTCCAAAAAAAAGTTGAACTGCCCGAGATAATTTCTCAAACCTCCCTCAAAATGAAAAAAATCACCCCCCCCCCTCCACACTAAAAAAGATTTTGCAATATACTTCAGGTTCTAATCAATAATTTACTACGAAAAAAATTTAATTTAATTTCTCATGTAAATACACGACTTACCAGCATAGTTTGGACCATAAGGGTTACAACCCCTATTTTTTCGATGAAAAATCTCACTTTTCTATGACTATTTATGTGGAAAAATGAAAAATGAGCTACACAAAAATTGGAAAAAATATTTTTGTCAATGATGTTATATTGAAAAAGGCTCAAATGAGTTTTTAAAAATATGTGATATCTCTAACGAGATATCACGTGCCTTTATTTCGTTGGTTACAGAGTAAAGTCAAGATTAGAACTGAACTAGTAGCCCTGAAGCCCTCAAATATATAGGGCTGCTTATCTAATCGAAGGAGGAAGCTGTGACTATATTACAGCCTCCTTTTTGGATTGTTTTTGGCCTCTAAAAACCTAAAATTTCAAAGATCTAGGTGTAATTGTTTTTGGTATAGAAACAGTAGTATTAATCATTGGAACAGCCTCTTGTCGGTGTACAGTATTGGCTTTGTTTCCGAAGCTACAGTTTGTGTAACAGTTACTTATCAAACGTTTTACAAGATCAATTATGGCGTTGAATAGTCCTATTTTATACACAGTCAGGAAGGTGATTATGCCTAGAGATGTGTATCCTAAATATCTTAACCATTCTAAAGCGCTTTCTTTCCATGTTTGGACTCGGTGATGGCTTGAAATTGT
>NC_046664.1:42329539-42344476 GCF_010883055.1 Belonocnema kinseyi
AGAGTAAAGTCAAGATTAGAACTGAACTAGTGGCCCTGAAGCCCTCAAATATATAGGGCTGCTTATCTAATCGAAGGAGGAAGCTGTGACTATATTACAATGAAATAAAAACACAAAGTTGACCTGTTCTAATTTATCTTTAAACCCATCCTCAAAGTGAAAAACAACCCCTTTAAACATGTTTTTCAATATACTTTAAGTTCTAATTCATAATTTACTATCAAATAAATTTCGTATTCCTTCTGATGTAAAAATAAAACTTGCCTATGTAGTTCTGAACATAAAGGTAACAAACCCTATTTTTCCCACTGAAAAATCGACCCTTTTTTTATCTTTTTTTTGTAAGAAAAAAGTTCAAAATCAGCTGTAAAACAGAAACTATATTTTCGTCAATGCAATTCAAATTTGCACTTCACTTAAAAGCAGACTGTTGCATCTTGCTGCGCAATCACTAGCGGAAAGCTTCAAATCTACTCTGGAAAAAATACTCGATAGAATTTCATATATAAAGTGTTTTCTTCAAAACTTGATTTTGGTGCAGATCAAACGTTTTACTTCTAAAGATTAAAAACTAAATAAGATAACATTTTTGATACAGGGACAGAACGAAATGGGTTGACGGTCGTAGCCATTCCGTTCTAATCTCTGCCAAGATTCTTGAGCCCGTGTAGAAATTGCCTCTTTATGCCTAAACTAAATATTGGCTCTCACGAGGCCGCAGCCAGATTTCCTAGCTGGAAGAATCTAGGCTTTCCCTCTGCTGGCCCTCGAAAGGTTATTGTCGTATGCTACTTGTCTTATATTATTTATATACTCACTTTTTAGCACTATATTTTTTTATTAAACTAGGTAAAATGCTTTATTCATAAAGATGTATTTAAAAAATAATTTCTATCAATTAATTATTTTCTTGAGGGACCTTGTAAAGTCCTCGACAGGTAAAACGAGTAATAAGAGTTATGCTTAATTATACTTCAGTTTAAAAAAGAACAAATTAAAAAAATTACCGAGATGCAAACTTTGAAAAATTAAATTTTTTTCTGAAAAAATTAAAAACATTTGGTGTCTTAAAAATTTGAAAAGAGTTTTTCTTAAAGATCGATTTAATTTGAAATCACGTAAGTACGTTTGAAAATTATATATAACAAATCGAGCTTCAAAAACTTCTTTTCCTAATTTCTAAAGCATCGGATGAATTCCGTCAAGCATTTATGATACCGCTATGGAGATTAGGCGCTCGACTTATAAGTCTGCGGTGCGTGCGTTCGATTCTCGACGCTTGCGGATATTTTAATAAACTGCGTTTGTCTTTAGTTATTAGTTATAAGTCTTCTCTAGTCAAATTGACCAATAAGTTTAGTTTTAGAATAAGGTGCGGAGTATAGTTAATAATCGAATCTCAATAAAAATACGAGAAAACAGAGGAATGTTTGTCAGAGGCTACAGAAAGGTGTAAAAACTTTAGATTGAACTTTTGCAAAGAAAATGTATTTTACTGTTGGATTAATATTTTCCTTCTTCAGAATTTAAAGCATGATCAATTTTTAAATATTTTAATAATATTTTATTTGAATCAACAAAATAAAAAACAATAGCATATGCTTTTGAATAATAGTGTGTGACGGACTATCTAGATTCTACAAAGACCCTATTAATAGGCCTTCATTGGGTTGCCCAATGATGACCTCGCTAGCTGAGCGTGACGCTTTCGCCTGCGCCCTCGATAGATTGCCACTTTAGGGCCTCGATAGAAGATAGGAAATCTAGACAGGGCCTCTGTTGAGTATTAGAAAGAATATTGGAATGCGTGAGATTGTAAAGCAAAAGTTAATCTCCTCTCACGATTCTAAGAATGCATAGAGAAGTGTTTAGTTTTATGGTTTTGGTGTGAAGTGACGAATGCCATGATCTGGAGTACAGGGCTGACTGTTTTGAAAAGGGCGTGAGTGGGACATTTTTATGACCTAAGTCTAGGACCTTAGTCGACAGTCGTTTTGTTTCACTCTTATGAATTAGACGTACCTTTCTTCTGCAATTTGAATAAACTGTTTGTCTATAGAATTAAAACGTAGTATTTTTATCTTTTTAAATAGAGCAATTTCCCATAACCTCTTAAGAACCAAGTTATATTTTCTACTCGGGAGGTAGTTATATAACTTAATATCATTAGTTTTTGCAAGTCGTAAACGACAAAGTAAACAAAACCCTTTCTGATATTAAGGTATGGTTTCGTACGCAATATACCATGTCGTATGAAAAATTGTGAACGTTTAGTGTGACGTGTCCATATGAAGTAACTTTGAGATAACATTTAGTATATCTTTATTTTGAACCAATAAGTGTGGGGTTCATACAAAAAACTTATTAATAAATAATCCCTATATTTCTGTTTATAGGAAAACAGCACTTTACAAGGACAAATTTGAACCGTAAGTTAAGAACAATAACACAAATATTAGACAATGCTCACTAAAACATCTAGTTTTTTCCTATACATTAAATGATATTCAATGTCGAATTGCTAAACTAGGTTAAAAAAATTTTTCCGTTAATTCGGTGGAATCTGTGGATTTACAGATTTGCCGGAGTTCCGTAGACTACTCAGCAGTCTATGAAAGTCAATCAAAAACTTTCAATTATTCTTATTTTTAGTACAACATCTTTCTAAGAAGTTTCAAACATTATTTTACAATGTTAAATCTTTAACTAAACAGCCATTTGACTTAGTCTGAGGCTAACGATTGAAAACTCTGACTTATCTGTGAAAAGGTGGAAAACAAATAATAATAATTTTAACATTTGTATTTGATTTTAATTGTTTTTTTTCTCAGAGCGTGTGCTACCTAAAAGATATGGCAAACTCATAGAACAGAAAGAAATTCCGAACGATTTCTATGTGGAGCGTTATGGCAAGATTATTGGAAAAACCTATAATCAGAAGATTTTAATGAAAAATGCAAAAGGTAATTTGAAAACTGAAACATAATCTTCAAGAAATATTAGAGAATTCTATTTAAAACGGCGAGTTATTTTTTTTTAATTATAAAGTGTTTCTTTGGCGGACTCAGACAGATTCCAAGGTAACCCGGATGCGTATACCCCATGGTCCGGATTTAAATGTTTCTTTGAAGCTTCTTAAGCGGATGGGGCAGCGTAACTCTTAAAACCCCAAATCCTACCAGAAAAATCTTCTTCTGAACCTGCTCCTGGAGTGGTTCATAAAATATATATTTATTCGAAATAAAGTATCTATAGAGGCCCATATTAACATTACCCGAACTAGTGTAAATTTGTACCATATATAATTTGTTTCAAACTAATATAACATTGTTGCATTTTTGACAACAAATTCGACATAATTATTGGTTGGATAACTATTAGTTGACTCTCATTTGAATAAAATCTACTAGTCATAAGTTAATGATTCTGAAAAATTACAACGTTAATTAAGGAATATATGTCTTTGATCAAATTAGATACCGTAAAACCTGCTGGTGATGGTGATTACGCGATAGACTCTGACCATAGAGCTATTGGAAAATTTGTGATGAACAGTTGGTGGAAGTTTCTCGAAGATCACAAGAAAAAAAATAATGCTGGTCTCCTAATGTCATAAATTAAATGATTCACCATGAAAATTTATTTTGTTATACAAAGATTTATTTTTATTATGATAATAAATGATTAAATAATTATACTTACATCAAAAGAAAGTTTCTATAATCCCTAGATAATACTGTGACATTTACAAAACACAATAGGAAAGACAATCTTCCTATTTTCATTTTACGTATTTCTTAATTTTCCTTTAGAAAATAGGAAAATATGCCATTGTAGGAAGGGCAATATAAAAATAAATTCGATGTCGCTCTTTACAGTTGCACAAATTTTAAATTATATACATATTATACATATAATTAGATATAAATATAATATTCTAAGCCATAATAGAAAAAAATCGTGTTGGAAGAAAGCAGTATTTGCGGAATTCGGTAGTGAATTTCCTAGATTAAATAGGGATTTTAGTGAATCACTATATTCAAGTGTATTGCTCCTAATTGCACCATCCTATTGAGAATGGCCATTTTTCTAACGTATTTTGAAACTTATGTAATTTAAACTGCTAGCTTTCCAACTACTAATAAAAATAATTGGATTTGGAGTGCATTTATAATTGATATGGAGAAAGTATTTCTTCTTAGCGCTGTGACAATTATTACTATTTTCTTTACAATATCCTAAATTGCCACGCAACTCTTTTAAAAATAATTATAATAATAATAAATTTCACAAACACTAGTTTCTCCGTGGAAGATTATAAATTTAATATGGTCACGCACGAAAAAAATATCTCTAATGTCGATAAATACCTGAATTTATTCAAAATTCCTTATATTTAATTAATTATTCAAATTAATATTATTCTTTAATATTTTGTCATCATTATACTGAATGATTGATAAAATTCAAATGCATATTTAATTGTGATTATAATATTAATTTGGTTCCACAATTTTTTCATAGTTTATTTTTCATTAAAATTATATATCCTCTGGACCAATACAACTATTATTATTAAAATCTTTTGTAGAACATTTAAATATATAATACTTAGTAACATACACTGCACTCCCGCAAGAAAAGTTCTCGTTATAGAGGACAAAGTGATTCAGGGGGGCGAAAGAGTGAAGCTGGTATCTCAGCGGAGCAACTCCACAACAGCACAGGAGTGTATGAAAAAAGCCGGCAGTATCATCGGTGGTTAATCGTGTTGTCTGCTTCAGTCATTTTTAGTCAGTGGTAAAATGCCGCAGAACATTTGCTTGAGTTCGCTTTCAGTTACTCAGTGCTTAGAGTATACGTTGCGTAACTAGGTGTAAAAAGGCATTACGAAAATGTCGAAGGAAAACATGAGGAAGCGTTTACCTTTCGAAGATAAATATAATCTATTAGACGACGTGAAATCAGGTGCCTTAAAATGGTTTATTTTGCAGAATTTATTTTCTGATCGGGAAATTAACAAATCTTTAGAAGAAAAGTCTGTCCAAGTTCGTTTTAAACAGCTTTTAATATAATGAGTTGAATTGTTATCTTTTTCAATTATGATACCATTCACTTTACAATGCGTAATTAATAAATCTTTTAATTTACAAATTTTCCATTTTAGATTTTCATTTCTAGGCTGAAATTTATAATTTATAAAATTCAAAAATGCGAAGTTTTTAGTCAAACAATTTTAATTTATCAATTTTCAATATTTCCTGCTTAAAATTGCTGAAAATAATAAACTTTTGAACATGTAAAAGTTCATTGATTCATTCTTTAATTTAGAGCATAGACAATGATAATGTGGATTTATATTTTTGAAATTGAATCTGAATCTTTAAATTCTATAATTTATAAAAGTTAAAAATTTCTGCATTTCATTTAAACTTGTTCAATTGGAAAGTGTTAATTCTTCTCATTGTATGCGTGTAAATTAATGAGCATTCGAATAAAAAGTTTTTTATTAATTTTTTTTCTAAATTTCAATTTAAAAAGTATAAAATTCTAGAGTTACAATATGAGCGCTTCAATTTTTAATTTGTTTTTTACTACTTTAAATAGATAAATGCTTAGCCTAAGAATTCGAATTTTTTATTTTATTGACCGTAAAATATGTTTGCGAACCGAGAAAGGCACGAGAAATGACCGGGAACTTTTTCTTCTCTTAAAATGGCCACCCTGATATACAGGGTCATTAAAAAGTATTGCCCCCCCCTCTATCAGTGAAAATATGCGATTTCGTGAGAAATGTTTTAGACAAAAGTTTCAGGGTTTTGGACGAGGATCTGAATGGTGGCCCCGAAGCTGACCTTGGCGTTGACCTTCAAGGTTATTTCAAGGCCAACATTTATTTTTTAACTGGAAATCCCTATTTTTGAAACCGCCAATCGATAGCACGAAAAATTGTAAATTTAGATATTTATCAAGGTCATGTGCCTTGTCGTGTAAACTCAAAGAAGGTCTAGATCCAGTCGACTAAGGCGAGATCCATCGTAGGTCAAATACAAGGCCACCATTCAGATCCTCGTCCAAAACCCTAAAACTTTTGTCTGAAACATTTCTTATCAAAACGCATATTTTCGCTGATAGGGGGTGGATGTTCGATACTTTTTGATGACCCTGTATGTACGTAAATAATAAAAATCAGTACTTTTATCAAGTTAGATTTTCGAGCACGAACACTTTCACGCTCATTATGATTTTATAAAACTAAAATTGCAAAAATACGAAAAAAATATTTATTAAGAAAAAACTTCAAAAGAAATGGTTCAGATGGCTCTGATTGTATATAGTGTGGCGAGTCCCGAGATTGTATGAAGGAGGTAAAGGGTACGCCCGAAATTGCTTCTACAACGGGACTGCAGTATACTTAACCAAATTAAAAAGTAAACAAAGATTTTTAAAGTTATTTTCATGAAAATGTACAATTAATCTTTAAAAAATTGTTTGAACAATTCGATAAAGGCTTTAAAAAAAATGTTGCCCCGAGCAATGACTTTATTATTGCATTGATTAAAAAAATATATCATTTTCAAACATTTATTTTAGATAGAAATTGATTTAAGTGAAAAATTATTTTAAAAAATACGAATTCGCTACATAACGGAGCAGTAATATCTGATTCACGTAGATATTAGCAGATTGAAAAATCTAGAGTTTGCTAGTTCTCTTTAAGAAAAATTTACAAGTAAATGATTCTTAACTGCTAAGTCTATCGGTAAATTCTTTAAACAAGGACCAGCTTGAAGCACATTAGATGAATAAAAAACAACTCTTACAAGTGTTCTTTTATCCTTTTTGCACTTTTCCCGAATTTTACATTTGGTTCAAAATTTGCATTGTTGAGTTTTTCATTGTATTTTCGACAAATAAAAAGACTAAAATGACAAGTACTATAAAAAAAAAAATTGGTTGAACTTTCTAAAAGATATAATTGCTTTTCAAGACTTTTTCTCGTTTTTCTCGTTTAAGGAAGTTGTATATAATCAATAGTTAGTACAGAATTAATAAATTTATATTCATTAATGAATACTTTTTGTTGCCATCTATAGAAAGACATGTTGACACAAAAAAATGAGTGATCTTGTAACACTTTCAGAGGTTCGTCTATTACGTTTAGCAATATAACTAAATAAAAATTATTCTCGAATTCAAGCAGATTTAATATATTTGTAATATTCTTATCGTACTTTCGAAATTAGTAAACGGCACAAGTATTGATCAGTGAACGACACCCAACAGAAGGAACCCTGGTAAAAATACCCTTTACGAATAGTTAGAATCTGTTTAGAAGCCTCTTAGATTGCAGTTCGCGTTTTAAGTGAATTTAAAGATGAATTATGGAAAGTAATGAGTTGTATTTTATTTTTTAAGGGCATAAAGGCACGCAATTAACTTTGCGAAATATTTGTAATGGGTTCTATGGGGAACCGAAGTCTAAATTATAATCAGAAATCACTTTTTGAACATTTATTTAAAGGGATCTAATAGGGATTTAATACTGATATAATTCTAAAGGGATGTAAGCGGAAGTTAAGTAGACCTTAAAACGCTAAACTATTTTGTACGGAATTTCTCTAAGTGTATCTAAAGAGAATTTAAGAGGCTGCGTTTACTGGAAAAGTTACTGAGTATATAATTTCCGTATTAAGGAGATCATAAATGTACATTAAAACGCTGTATTACTATTTCTTCTTAATTTCACTTCATTATACGATGGAGTGTCAGAATGCATTTACCTATGAAGTGATTTAATTGGTCGAATGAACGTAAACAGCGGGATGCTACGCAAGCGGACACGTTCTGTAAAAGTTACAGAAGAAAAAGGGAATATTTATACATAACATTATTATAATCGTGTGCCATAAAAATTACAGAACATAAAGGTCGCGCTGCCTCTCAACGCTGTTACTGTAAGGACACGTAACAGTTATGGAATTCCGTAATGTATCTAATACACAACAAAGTGATGGACTGTTATGCTACTACAATGTAAGTGTAACGATATGCAGCAGTTTGTAATTCTGTTAGGTCACTAATAAAGAACAGAGTGATAAAACTGTTATTTCACTAGAATATGACATGTGTTCCAGAAACCGAACATAAAGGTCGCAGTGTTCTGTGACATTGTTACTATAAGGATACGTAACAGTTCTGGAATTCTGGAATGGGAATGATATATCACAGAGTGATATAACTTTGATATCACTTGATTGTCACACGTGTTTCTGGAACGGACCCTGAAGTTCACTCTGTTTTGTGACGCTGTTACTGTAAGGATATGTATTAGTGCTGGAAGTATATAATGTAATAAATAGAGAAGATAGTGATAGAACTGTTACGTCACTAGAAAGAGAAATGTTTTACAGAAATGGAACATAAATGGAACACTGTTCTCTTACGATCTTAGACAGTTTTGTGCTGATAATTGGGTGCAGTAAGTGACTTGAACTAGGTAAGAATACGCAGACCATAGGGCCAAATATCGTTCAAAGTCTGGCCAACCGAGAAGAAAATATTTTATAACATTTAGTTTTTAGCTTGCAGCTTAAAATGTTGTAACTCACCTTCTCATAATATGTATAAAATGAAGAAATACTAAATATATATTCCTAAGAGGACCTTGTCTCATTCAGCAAAAAAGAATGAGCGAGATTTTGTAACGCACGTTCAAGCGGTTTGATAGCTAAATTGCCTAACGCATCGTCTAGGCACATACGGATTTCAGTTAGTTTATGTAGGGTTCAAATCTCCAGTGAGTGTAATTTTTCAACGGGTTTGAGCGTGATATTAGATGTGTAGGGGACCGTGAGTGAAATCGCTTTATTAAAAATATGGACTAAGTGCAGCAATAATACAAAAAACATTCTTTTGTCGCGCTTACTTCTGGATTCTTTACGCGAGCATTCATTCTAATCAATCCGTCTTTGGTTAAAATTGGCAATAAGTGGAAGATCTTGGTAAAATCAAAAGTCGCTTCAGCTATCGTCCATCTTCTAAGTCTTGACTTCTAAGCGGAATGCCTCTGCTTGTGATGTCCTCTAGTTCTTAATCTCGACTCTCAAGATTTCTGGTGCTCTCAATTCAGATCAATCAAGTCCTCCGCCTCTGTCATTAATCAACAGATTTTAGGTTTAGCGGATAGCTTCCTCTCTGGCCAGTGCTTCTCGTGTAGTGCAGGAAATTCTGGCCCGGTGAACCGACGAATTGAAGATGTTGTGTCAATGTGATCAGCTTCTCTTATAACAACATCAGCCATATTTTCTTATTGGAACCCACCTCCATTCTTTTACTGGAGTTAAGACGACGATCTCAGGTATTCGATTAATGACGAAAGGTGAATGCTTTCTCGTTTCCGATGGAATCCAATGAACGATAGTTTATGATTCTATCCACATGAAATTACTGCTGCCTGCAGTTGAAGTTTCAGTATCTTCAGTTGTTTCACGTGAGGTACTTTGCTTTTGGCCATGATCACAAGTACTCTCTTGCCAGTCTTCCCCTTCAATTGAAGTTAGCCGGCCTCTGTGAAAGCCTGTTCTCTGGCGTCACAGAAAATGTGAAACTGCACCTCTCCTACCTCTCCGTTTCCCAGGATGTGGCATGTTGGAATTATAATCTCGGTGGCCCTCTGCAAGTCAGGTGACAACGTTTTCCACTTTCCATGTAGGTTATCTGGGAGTAGCGAATGCCAATTTACTCCAGCATGCAATAGATCTTTTCGCAGGATTTTTCCCCTGATCGCCATTACCGCGAATAGACCAAGAGGATTAAAAAAAAGACATTATTAATTTCAATACATCCCGTTTTGAATGATGTTTCTCTCCATTAACAAATCTTTGAACCGTTTACGAAAATGCAGTGCTGGAGGTAAATATGATATTTTTGAGTGATCAGACTACTCCGAGTACTCGCTGAAATTCCACCTCGCTGAAAGGCTACTCTTTTTCATGTTGCTCTACTGCTTCTGATGGTAAAGCACTCAAAATTTTCCTATTTCGGATCTAATATCTACCCCTGCTGTGTGCTAGAGCCATTTCACGTGCTTTGTGCATAGCCTCGTCGATTCCATTTAATTCTTAGCGTCGCGGTTCTGGATTTCTCGCGCGACGTAAGGTGAAGAGATTGTCCCGAAAATCATCACTAGCATTTAAAGGTTAGTAGCTACCCTGTCTGTCGATCTCGTGCTAAAATTCGCTGTCTTCCTTGGTCTTCTTCTCGGATTCGAACTTGATGGAACATCTCTTTGCTGTTTTCACAAATTGCTAAAGGTTGTTTTCTGAAAATAAAAAGAACTCCTATCAATGGATTATAAAGGTCGTATCTTTTAGCAGAGGTCGTTCAAACATAGTAAATGACTTTGTGTTGCAGCATCGCATATCAGACGCATCTTTATAGGTTTGCTTGGATTGCGTATTGAGAAGCCTCATTTCTGCGAGACTCTTACTTTCAGACAAGGTGTCACCATCCCTCTCCCACAAAAATCCTTCATCCCAGCGATCACATACTCGTCCTGCTGTTTTAGCCATAAGTTCCTCAGATTGCCGGTCTTGCTTGAAACTTACAAGCTCGGACCTGGAATTTACGCCAAAGCTTTTCACAGTCCTAAAGCTGTCGAGTTGGTCACTGCGTTCCATATCAGGGTCTTCTTCAAAGAAGAAATGAAAATGACATTCCAGATTAAATCTACCGAAAATAAAAGAGCCACAAATAGTCCACCCTAGCGGTGAAGGACTGCGAACGGTTCGTTCTTCTTGCCCTTTACGACCTGAGATGGATCTTCAGATCAGCGTAATCCTCATTTATGAGGATTCTTGGAACTGCACTGCTCATTTTAGGGATATCCAAATGCTTCAAATATTCCCAGCCAGCACTCCTTACACCCAGGTTCAGCTCTGGTAGTTCTAATTCAGAGTACGTCCTGATGTCTTCCAGTTTGTACTTCTGCCCTGCTCCCCTGCTAAAAGCGTCTTACAACGTGCATTCTTGCCGCCTATACAAGAAAAAATCTTTTATTTTAAAATAAATGAATAAAGGGACTTATTCGACTTTTGCTGATATTATTAGGCTTTAAAAGATTTCTCTTTCACGCCAAGTGTTCGAAACACCACCTTAAGAATATAGTTAATACAATAAGGAAATTCAATTTAAATGTAACATGCAAATTGGGAGGGACTTTTGCCTCTTAAGACAGCGAAAATAAAATCAGTTTGTATTCGAAGACAAGATAAGTATAATTAAATATTCCAAAACTTATAAAAACATTTTTCTCAAATTCTACTGAGACAGAGGTATAAGCGATAGAACGAAACATTTGGAAAAATTCCTACGAGACATAATAAAAAAATTAATAAAAGCTACCGTTAAAATTATATCTTCCTTTGGATATTTACAATTAGGCAGAAGTTAAAATTGTACATTTTGACCGGACGGTAGAAAATCACAAAACCGAAAACCGGAATTGACGTCAGTCCGTCATGGGGCAATTTTACACGCTACAAATGCTTCATAAATCACCTAGGAAATTTAGCTATCTAACATCTTATTGAACAACGTCCATTAAAGAACATTAATATTTTATTTCCCACTAAGGCTCGATTGATGGCCTGACCGTACTACACGGCTTAAGTTATGTCTGCACGAAAGTAACAGTTAACCATTCACAGGTTCCGGTTCGACAGTCTGACTAGAGTGTTACGCAAGGCTTATGTGTCGCGTCAATTATTACGGTTCACGTCTTTAGGGAGTTTATCTCTCAGTATTTTCGCGCTTTCTATTACCACTAGTTCTACATGGACGCGTTTTCAGCTGCGTTTGACGTCAAACGTAATACTCTGTCTCTTTCTTTCACAGTAAAACGCGCAGATAGAAAGAGACAGAGTAATGCGTTAACGCGTCCATGTAGAACTTGTGTCACGGTGTGGGAACTTCCGTCTGCGCTTTTCTGTGTCCGCTGATATCGCCATGTTGAGTATTAGCAGTCGCGGGAATTTTGAAGGCTGGAGTCACATCCGCGCTTCACGCACGCTGTGCAATAAGAAATTATTGCAAGCGGATATAAATTCTATAGATTCGTCTTGTGAAAATAGTGCTTATGCGAAATATAAAAAAAGGTGCGTGTGTGCCGAAAGGAAATAGTTTCAATGATAGATCCGGGCAGTTCTGACTGCTTAATTAAGGCTTCCACAGTCCTTAGGCACGGGTTGCAGCTCATTCCCATATCTAGTATGTTGATTAGCTTCTGAGGACGGGAAATAGAATCGAGCGGGAGTCATTCATGAAAGCCTAAAAGTTGACAAGTATGAAGCGGAAAAAGTCCGTTTTAGAGTGGTTCCGAATAACGCACAGAATTACGGCGTGATTATTGGTCGGAATTTTACCGAACTTCATGAGGTCATGTATTACAAAATCAATGATCATCTAGAGTTTATTTATAAAGAAGATTTCGAATTTATTAAATTTCCTGAAGTAGATACGCAAAACGATATGTTAGGGAAAGCAGAAGTACTTACAAAAACCCAGATTCCCCCAGCTTCAGTTAATTTGGTTCAAGCTAAGATCTGTGAGAATCAAATTAATTTACTGTTTTATAATTCTGGAAAATATGAAGTAAATTTACCACCGATGTCAACACCGTCAACACTCAAACTTTGAATTCGGAACAGAAAATTCAACTGTTTCATTTGCTCAATAAATATCGACACTGTATTGTCATGCAAAATGTTAAAAAATGGATATTCAGGAAAAGCCTGGAAGCATTCCTCTGTATTCAAAACCATTTAAAATGAGCGCAGGGCAAAGGGAAATCATCAGTCAAAAGGCTAGAGAGTAGAAAATAGCCGGTTTAGCGACCGAAACAAGTTCGGCGTACGCGAGCCCGTGTTTTTTGGTTCAGAAATCTGATGGTTCACAGAGACTCGTTGTCGATTATCGCAAACTAAATTAAAACACGATAAGAATGAATTTTCCACTGCTCAACATTGATGACGGAAAACTTTTTGCGGTATTAGATTTAGCACAAGGGTATTTCCAGATTCATCTTACCGAAGAGGCGAAGCAGAAAAAAGCATTCATAACGCAGGACGAAAAGGGAAAATTTGAATGGGAAATTTTTGGGCTGTTGAACGCCCAGTTCTATTTTATTAAGCTTATGAAAATAACTTTTGGGCCACCTGGACCCAAACTTTCCCTCGTATATTTTAACGAAATTCTTATTCATGCTCGTTCGTGGGAGGAACCTCTAAGCCAAATGGAGAGAGTTTCGATACTTTTAAGAGACGCAAATCTCATATTGAATTTAAAGTAATGTAGATTCGGGTTAAGAAATGTCGAGTATTTGGGATTCTTATTCGGGGATGAAGGAATTGAGCCAGGGAAACGAACTTTACGAGCAATTTTAGAATTTCCGACTGTGAAAACGCCCATGAAGTACGAAGATTCCACGGGTTATCCAGCTATTTTAGACGGTTTATTTCAGAATTTCCGAAAATTATGGCTCCGATAATTGATCTAATCAAGGAGGGTAATGACTTTGTATGAACCGAGCGTCAAGAAAAAGCGTTTCAAAAAATTACAATCGCGCTAGCGTCACGTTCGGTTTTAGCATATTTAAACACAAAAGCCGAGCATACGGAATTAAAAACTGATGCATCTTCAGAGGAATTGGGAACGATGCTATTTTGAACACTATAGGATAAAAAATTACATTTTGTTTACGCAATAAGAAGGCGAACCTCGGATGTAGAAAAAGCGTATTCTCAAATAAATTAGAGTGGATAGCAATCATATGGGCCTTGCAAAGATTAAGACATTTTTAATTTGGGATTCGATATGATATAATTAACGACTGTCAGGAACTCGTCTATGTCAACTCTTTGAAAACTAAAAATCCCCAGATAATACGGTGGCTAAACGAAATCGCCGAATTTAACTATAATATTATCCATAGAAAGGTCGAATGCATGCGACATGTCGATGCACTCTCTTGGGAGCCTGTAACAACGGAGTGACGAAGATCTTTTGCGCAAAATAAAAATACTTGAGAAGGCATTATCTGATCAGACCCGAAGAGAAAAAGGGGAAGTTGAGAAATATGTTTTACAATGCGGAATATTGTATAACAAACCGGGGAAAAAGAATTTTACGTGGTCGCAAAGGCCATGCGTTAAATAATTACGATTTATCTAGCCATTTTAGTGTAGATTGAACCGTTGCACGAATGCAACAATATTATTATTTTCCAAAAATGCGAAATTATTATGTAACCTTCGAAGCGAACCTTGCGGAAGAAACAATAGTCGAAAAATTCAACTGAATCAACAAATCGGAAGTCGATACTTGTTCAGATCAACATGTTCGACGTAGCAACCGAACTAGGCAGCAGCCAAAACGATACGGGAGATGTGTAGAGTAATCTTGTTCGAGGTAGAAATAAGTGAGAAACAAATTTTGTTCCAGTTAATCTTAAATTGTTCATCAGTATATTATTATGATTGCTTGGAGGCCAAGCAAATTTAGGATGGCCGAATGTTAGCATTGATTTAGATCTTATAAGTTGGCAACAACGCCATTGCGATAGATAGGGAACATGGACATAGGAAAAGCGGGTCTAGGCACGCCATCCTAACTTGGACAAGCGGGGTTGATTTCACGGGGCGCTGCCTATGCCCATGATAGGAAACGAAAGGGGGAGAAGATGGTCAGTCGAATCGATGGGCTCTCGTGATTCGAACGTTCGTACGAGATCTTATAGTTCTGTAGAACAAGGGCCTTAGTGGCGTAGTTTCGGCCTCCGTGGCGCGGTTTGAGCAACAAAAAATCTGGAAATCGGGCGGGTCTTGTTATTTATAACCTTTCTACAAAAATTTCGTCAGATTTGCAAAATAGCCTAGG
>NC_046664.1:42344576-42346114 GCF_010883055.1 Belonocnema kinseyi
CATACACGGCGAATCGAATGCTACCCAAATTGCGCAATAGCCGAGGAGAAGACATTATACTGGGGTATTTTCTTATTTCGCGCCTTTAAAGCTGCATTCGGATCGGCCATTCAGTCAAGTCCGTGCATCTTCGGATCAAGTTTATCATAGTTTCCATGGTTGCGTTCGAAACTTCAAATGGATACAAGTATCAAAACAATATACATTATGTTACATAGTAATTACAAATAATAAAAGTCTTTAATTAATAATGAAACGTGACATGTGAACTCAGGAAGTAAAATTCAATTTTTTCTGTGCCAATAATATTATGGAATGTCTGCTGAGTGACAAATACTATAAAATAGTAATAATTATCTGCGCTGCCAGTGGGCAAAGAGTGAATTGTGTTTACTAATTATTTACGGCATAAAAGCAGGTGTATTATGAATAGACAAGATATATTTTAAATAAAGTGAATGAAATAATACATTCATAAACATTAAATTCACATTACCTATATTTACTTGCAGCGATTAGGGCAAACAGGTGAATCTGAACATAACCTTGAAAAAATGACAGATCGGCCAGGCATGTTTATTATACTTTCGATTGATTATTCTTCACCAAATAAATGTTTGGTGTTTTGGTATGTTTATCACTGACAGTGTCGGCAGCGATAATTTAAATAATAATTACTTACTGTCAATTGAACAATCATTACTTATTAATCATTTTAATAAGTTAAACATTTTTTCTGAATTTAAAATTTGATTATCTCTGCACCTTATCCCAAGACGGGGGATTGATCAGCCTAAAATTAATTATCTGAGTCATTTGAATGGCATAGGGGTATCAAAAAGATATCTCGAAACAATTTAACTTGCCCGAATTTTAATTGATACAATTTTCAGGGATGTTTTTTATTTTAGAAAATGTTTTCTCTGGACCTCATCTCAAAATTTATTTTATTAGTTGATCATAGCAAATTTTGAGACGAGATCCAGAGAAAACATTTTCTACAATAAAAAAACATCCCTAAAAATTGTATCAGTTAAAATTCGGGCAAGTTAAAAAGCTTCGAGATATCTTTTTGATACCCCTATACCATTCAAATGACTCAGATAATTAATTGGTAATCGAATTTTTAATTCAGAAATAATGTTTAACTTATTAAAATGATTAATAAGTAATGATTGTTCAATTGACAGTAAGTAAATGTTATTTAAATTATCGCTGCCGACACTGTCAGTGATAAACATACCAAAACACCAAACATTTCTTTGGTAAAGTATAATCAATCGAAAGTATAATAAACATGCCGGACCGATCTGTCATTTTTTCGAGGTTATGAATATTATTACTATTTTATAGTATTTGTCTCATTTCATTATTAATTAAATACTTTTATTATTTTTAATTAATATGTAACATAACCTATATTGTTTTGACACTTGTATCCACTTGAAGTTTCGAACGCAACCATGGAAACTATGATAAACTTAATCCGAAGATGCACGGACTTGACCGAACGGCCGATCCAAATGCAACTTTAAAGG
>NC_046664.1:42346214-42367730 GCF_010883055.1 Belonocnema kinseyi
ACATTTTAAATTAAAATTTTGCCAAGATAAAAGTAACTAAAAAAGTATATGCGAAATTAGAAACGAAAATAAAGATCAAGTGCTCTTGGCTCATATCGCCCCATACCTGGGGCGGGATGCCCTCGGCATTGGGGCGAGATGGGTCACTTAATTAAATGACTTATTATATATTATTTGTAATTAAAAGTCTCGTTAAGTTGGAGTCTTTTAAAATAAAAAAATATCTTACACATAGCCTTCCAAAATTGAACGGAAAATTTAAAGTATTTAACTTTAAAATGATGTAATCGTTAATCCTAACCTATACCGTAACTAACACTACAAAGAGTAAATAGAAAAACGAATTATATCCACATAGATTTTAATAATTATATTACAGAAATAAATATGGCAATTTTTCGACTTGACCATGTACATTATATCAGTAAAAGATAAATTCTACAATATGTAAACTCCCAAATACTAGACTGGTCTACTACAATTACTGCATGACACTGAATTTGATATATATTGGGGTATTGAACAGTTTTTTTAAAAGTCTGCCGTATTTTTAAGTCGCAACAATGTTTTTCTTATTTTTATAGCATTTTACGAGTTTTAAAACAAATTTGTTTAAGAGATACACCAGAAAAACAGTGCTCTCTGTTTTACGCCATAATCAACACCATGCACAATCTGATAATATAAAAAATTGCATCCAAAGCTACTAACTGCTACACTAAGAGGTTAGGTTAATGCACAGCAATAGGTGGCTCATTCCGCCCCAGAACAGTGTCTCATTCGGCCCCATATGACATTTTTAGTCAACTAAAAATTTCACCTATTTCGGTTTTACAATTATATATAAATCTGTTGAAAACTTAAGGTCTCATAAATAAGCTATCTAAATAACCACTGGAAAAAAATCTAATATGTGATTTTTCGTAATTCTTGAACTTTCTAAACAAATGCAAAATAGCAGAATACAGTTCTTAAAATTTGTACTTTCGTTTTTTCCAGATTTATTCAATATTAAGCGAAAAAATTTAAAAAAAAGAAGTTTGATAATGTTTTTCCTGATATTAATACAAAAAACATTTAGAAAATAAATAATAACCTAAGAGAAAATTAAGTGACTCATCTTACCCCCTATGCTCATCTCGCCCCACTCTACCCTACGAGTGTAATCATTTACCCTGAACACAAAAACAAAGAAAAAGGAAACTAACAAGAAGCTATCTAACACAAGGAATTCAAGAAAATCAAATAATTTGAGAAATACACGGGATTAATGGAATTTACGGAATTAAAAGAATTCAAGCAATTCACGGTATTCACGCAATTCATGGATTTTAATTAATTCAAGGAATTTAGGAAATTTAAAGAATTTAAGAGTTACGCGGGACGCAGGGAATTTACAGAATTTAGGCCATTCATGTAATTAACGGAATTCGGGAAATTTAAGGGATTCAAAGAATTAAAAGAATTCAGGAATTAAATGAGATTCACTAAGTTCACGTGAATGAGTTGAATTCCATGGATTCTGTGAATTCCTTGAATACATTAAATTCGGTAAGTTCCGTGAATTCGAAGAATTTCTCGAATTCTGTAAATTGCGTAAACTCTGCAAATTCCTTGAATTTTGTGAATCCATTGAATTCCGTCGAATAATTGAATTCTGAAAATTCATTGAATGCTGACAATTCATTGAATTCTGAAAATTCATTAAATTCTGAAAATGCCGTGAATTCTGTGACTTTCATGAATTTTTTTCATTTTGTGAATTTCGTCAATTTCATAATTCCAAGAATTCCTTAGATTCAGTGAATTGCGAGAATTCCGTCAATTTCTTTTATTCGGTGCCATTCTGGAATTCCTTGAATACCGAGAATATATTAAGTGCTTTGAGATTTGTGAATACCTATAATCCGTATTTTTCTTGAATAATGTTGTTCCACGAATTCTGTGAATTTCTTGAATTCCTTAGATTCCATAAATTCTGTGAATTTCGTCATTATTACTTTACGGTTAAATATTTTACTTTAAAATATTTTGAATTGACGGATATCGAGGAATGCTGTAAATTCTTTGAATTCTTTGTATTCTTTAAATCGTGTTTCTGATGCAACGTGGTACAAATTGTTAGAAATACGATATCTACAAATTTTGGTTTACTTGTATTAACTTTTTTTCTGGAGTCACGTGACACTGGCCCGAATATGCGACTTCCGATTAAAAATGGGAGATACGCCTTATTTTTTTCTTGTTCAAAATTGAAAAAAATCAGGAAATGACGATTATATATTAAAAATGTGATTGGGTTAAATTTGGAAGTTATGTCGCGTGTACCCTGTTTTTTACAGTTTTTTACTTCCTGAAAAAAGGAGTAGAACATTGGCTGTTATATTGTGCAAGTTTTGTAAAAATTCATGATCATGATGAAATGCATGTTTTTTTAATGGGAGCAAGGGGACCATATGTACATACACAACATATTATTACATATTCATAGGTCAAATTGGAGGTGAAGCGTTCGAACAAATAAGGCATGACTGTTGAATTATTGTAAAAAAATAGATTTTTCACCTCTTCACTATTTATGGCATCTCTTATTTTTTATTTCTTATTCTAAATGCGTTAAATGTAAAAAATTATAACTAAAATTAAAAAAATTGTATAAACATTGATGGATAACATTTTTCTACAGAAAACTTTTAAAAATTTGATTCCAATCTATTTTGTATCGTCTGGATGTCTATTTGCGATCAAATTAAGCAAGATACGAAATAATATAAATTTACAAAAATTGTACATCTGCGAAACATTTATCAATATGTTTAAAGGCACTTTTTAGGTTTCGACACATAGGTTTCGTTTTGTTCCTAAAAAACAACGTTACAAATGAAAAAAATTTTTTTTAAACAAACAACACAAGCTACGACAAAAAAATAATAGACAAAAATTATGCACACAAAAAAGATCTGAAAATTTGTTTTGAATCATCTTTTGATAAGACTCGTATTTTTGGGTTCAATCGTAAAAATAACATTAAATCTAAAAAATGAAACTTTTGAAAAATAACACAAGGTGCGAAAAAAATTTACAGATAAGTCTTTCACTCAAAAAAAACGTACAAAAAGATTTCTAAATTTTGTATAATTGATTTTTTGATGTAACGCGTAGTTTTAATTTTAAAAAATAAATTTAAAATCATAATATGAATACATATGATAAACTGTAATAATATGTAATATACATTTGGCATAATATAGTTGAAAAATTAATGTAGAAAGGTTCGCACGTTGGACAAAATCGAGAGCGAGGACAAGAAAGTGATGAGAATGTATTTGTTAAAGCCGAATGAGCCTTAATAAAAAAATAGAATTCACAAATCACAAATGAGAGCGGTCAATGATTTGACCTTTCAGTTTGGAATATCCATGCACAAACTTGGAGGAAGTACAAAGATAATTTTTTGAATAAATAATTTTTTAACAATAAAGTAATTTTTTACTTTCTAGGTGTCTTAGGCCATTTTATGACTTTTCAGAATTATATAAGATATCAGGATTTTTCTTAGGACATTTAGGAGAGAGTCGTACAGTTGGGATGCGGTTTAGGTTGGGACAATGCTTTTTCTCCATTGTTTGTTATGAATTAAATAAATTGTTATGTCCAAGGAGGATTTTGCATATATTGCAGATCACTATTTCTCCAATAATAAAAAAATTCCGAGGCATGCCCTTCGGTGACCACGTGACCAAACTAGTCCCTGGTTATGAACATTTTTTTGGTGTTCACTGTGTCCACACGGATTGAGATGTCGCGTTGAAAATTTGACAGATTAACTAAAAGGCACTAAAGAACGTTTGTATACATCAATATGTTTATAATTTTAAAGAAAGTTTATTTATAAATTGATAAAATAGGATATTATCATTCGAGTTATAGCACTTTGCGGATATGTTTGGTTTGATGCATTTCAGATTGTTTGATTCGCGTATATTGAGCATTGACACAAATTTTGGACTAAATCGTCTTAACCTTAAAAAAATTAATATAAGCAATAAAATTTGCGCATTCGTTGCGAATAAAAAATTTAGGATCTGCACACACGTAATCTATCATTATTTTTGGAGCATTTTTAGCGATTTCTATCGGAGAAAAAAAGAAATTTTGAACGTCGATAAAGTCGAAATCACGTGACTAAGTTCGTTCATGAAATTTTCGTGTAGAGAATTAAATGATTTTCATTGAGATTGAGATTGATTCATTGGGATTGAGATTTCGTGTTCAGGATTTAGGAAGTTATACAGAAAGCACTAAGGAACGTAAATATATATCAAAATGTTCATAATTACGAAGAAAGTTTTCTGGTAAAGTACTACAGGAATAAGAAATGAACTTTTAACGTCGATAAAGCAGATGCCTCGATTTAAAAAGATCGAGGAACATCTTAGAATGTGATACTCGAAAATCCGTCCAAGTCCCATCTTGAGAAATGTGCATTTTCTGAAAATAATTAAAATTTTCTAATAGTTATATATTCTTGTGGATTTTTTGTACTGGTGTGAAACAATTCGAAGAATAAAAATAAAATTTTGCCCGGGGGCGAAAGACTAGGCAAGTCCAATGCAGAGTCCCGCTGGTTGGTTCACTGTCAACAATAGTTATCAGTTGATCGATTCAACGTCAAGAATTATGGAAGTAGGTTACAGAACTCCAACGAGTAAATACTAGCACATTGCTGGTGTTGCTATGTTTCCAATTTGAAATTTATCTTTTATTTTTAGGACCAAAAAAATGAAAATCATTTTACACAAAAATTTCATGAACGAACTTAGTTACTTGATCTCGACTTTATCGACGTTCAAAGATATTTTTCTTCTTCGCTAGAAATCGCTAAAAATGCCTAAAAAATAATTATAGCTTACGTGTGTGCAGATACTTATTTGTTCATTTGCAACGAATGTGCAAATTTTATTGCTTATATTAATTTTTTTCAAGGTTTAGACGATTTAGTATAAAATTGGTGTCAGTGCTCAATATGAGCGAATAAAAAAATCTAAAATGCATCAAACCAAAAATGATCTGCAAAGTGCTATAACTCGAATGGTAATATTCTATTTCATTAATTTATAAATAATTTTTTTTTAAGTGACCAATTTATTGATGTATACAAACGTTCTTTAGTGCTTTTTAGTTAATCTGTCAAATTTTCAACGCGACATCTCAATCCGTGTGGACACAGGGAACACCAAAAAAATGTTCATAACTGGGGACTAGTTTGGTCACGTGGTCACCGAAGAGCATGCCGACACGTTTTTTGTCACCTATACACTTTTTTTCTAAAAAGCGTCTTTAGAGTAACCTGTGAGTCTTAATAATAAAAATTATCGCAGTTTCGGCCATTATTATTTACTTTTTACCTTTGAAATTTCAGCAAGTCTCGTTACAAGCAGAAAAGAGAACGGGGGTCACTGATTTCGACGGTTTGGTGCCAACTATCAATGAAGTGAACCTCGAAAGAAAGATATACAAGCCAAATAAATACTTATTAAAAGGTTCAATGTGGCATTTTAGAATAATTTTCGACTTCTATTTTTTACCCTGATTTTGAATAATTACGTTCAGGAAATTGTCTTAGCTTATTTTCCTAATAAAGAGACCACGATGTGAGTTGCGGAGTTGTAAAATTCGTGAAAAATGACTCTCGACAACGTGAATTGTCGATGTTATTACATTTCAGATGCGGAAGCAAAACATTAAATTTTCAATGTCGCTCGTTTTGTAACCGTGACCTGCTCTATTCCACATTCGAACATTTTCAAGGTTTGTAAATAAAGCGCGTATATTGTATAAGAATAACATTTCCCTTTACACCACCATTTTATTGTATGACCTATATTTTACCGTCTATCTTATCCCACGTGAAAATTCAAAATCCATTTAGTTTTAGCTGAAGAAGCATTTTGAAGACTATTTCTCTGTCTGTAGTGAAATATGATTTTTATTACTACTCTGCTCGTTTCTTCTATGATATTGCTTAATTCTGTTGGTAAGTGGAAAATAATAAATTATTAAATCTATCATATGTAAATATCTGATATACAGATACACCGAATATACTCAAAAATGGTTTTTTTGTGAAGCATACACGGGGAAAAATGTAAGCTGTCTATTAATACCAGAAGATTACTTCACTCACTAACAAAACATGAGTAAACTAAAGAATCTATTTTTATTTGAGACAACTGTAAACCTTATCACATGATTATTTCGTTTTCTTGAATTTATGAAAATTTGGATTCTATAAATTAAGAAACAATTGGTTTCAAACTATGGGCAATCGTGACAAATACATTATCGTAGCTATCCTTAGCACTTCAGAAATGCAGATTGCTCAAGTAAAGAAACAGTTTTGAGGAAACATGAATTTTGCACATCTGCAGAATCTAAATTTTCCAAATTCGTTGTGAAGGAGATTATAGTTAATACACAGTAGAAAGTTTTAAGCAAAAATACATGTTCTTACTTTTTCACATTTTCATTTTCTTTCTTCTTCTTTTTCTGCTTTTCTTACTATTAATACAGCAAATTTTCTTGTACATCTTTATTACCGCATGCGAATTTAAATTATTGTAATCATGTGTTCAAAAACCGTGAAATAATACAGATTTATAAACAAATTTACTGCATTAAAAGTAAAAAAAAATGAAAAAGAAGAATAAAGAAAAAGAAAATGTGAAAAAATAAGAACAAGTTTTTCTAACAACTCTTTCTTACAGTTTGAACTAGTTTCTTGTTTATATATAAACACTTTGCTATTTCTAAATAAATAAATAAATAATTTAAATAAATCATAAAAAATAATAATGAGTATTTATATAATGGTTTGTGTGCTTTTTCAGACTGAATAATTTTAGATAAAAATAAATTTTTTTGAATAAAAAATGTTATTTATTCACAGGTTGTTAAGCGGCAATAAAAAAGTGAAAAATATGCTCTAAAAAATGTTCTAAAATTAGAATTAAAGCGTCATCTGAGATAACCTAGATAAAGTGAGATTAACAAAAATAGTTTTTCATCAAAAATGCATGTTTCGACAGATGGGACCAACATTCTGATTAAATTACTATAATTCACTATAAACTACCATATTTTTTTCTAAATTACCGTACATTTCCACAAATTTTTGGATACTCTCCGTAAATTTTTATATATTTGCAAAATTAGAAAAATTTTGGAAGTTTACTATATATTGCTGAAACCTTCAACATTGTCGGTAATTTATAAATTTACTACAAATTTCTAACTTTCTGTAATTTTCAGGAATTTCCTGAACTCATATTAAAATAAAAATGAAACTTGTGAAACTCCTTTATATGGGCTGAAATCATGCATGTGTCACAAGAAATTTTTGAAATGCAGAACTGTTACTAAATTATCAAATTTACCGGTAAATTACCACAACTTCACATTAATTTCTTTAAATGAGCATAGAACCAAATTTTGACAAACTTCCATAAATTTCTGAAAATATCTTACATTTTTTAAAATTTTTGTAAAATTGAATTTTAATTTAAAATTTTCCCCCTTTTCTCCCAAAAAAGTTGTTAAAGCATTGTTTTACTTTTCGGGACATCAAAGGTTGTAAGTAAAATATTCTCGCATAATTTAAAAAATTAAAATTTGTTGTAACAATTTTTGACATTTAAAAAAATATTTAGCAGGTATTGGAATTTTCTATTGTTGTGAAAAATACCCGTATGGAATCATGAAGGGATGTGAAATAAATATCACCTGTAATTTCAGTGAAATTTTTTACGAATAATTAAAAATTTTCGTTTTAGAAAAGTTTTCGCAAAGTTTTCTTAAAAAATCGTACAATTTTTGTAATTTTTGGATTATCAAGGTTTTACTTTTTTCAGTTTATCAAATTTCCCGCACTGTTTCTCAATCCACAAAAAGTGATCACAAATAATAAAAATGGTAAAATTATTCCAATTATTCCAATTGCTGGTAAGTATACTACTTACCAGAAATTTCCCATTTGATAATTTTGGTTTTCGGGAAAAAATAATTATTGTTTTAAAACCTTAAGTACTATATAGACACATAATACGTGACGCTATTTTCAGTAACTTTGGCCTAATCCCCTCGTTTTGTGAAAAACATTGATTTAATTTAAAGATTAACGTAGCCGGCAGATTTGGAAAGACCAACATTATCTTTTTGTTTTGGGATTCATCTAGTTTTGTTAAAAATTGTAGTACTTGGTTGGAAGTTGAACTGCTTTAAAAAATTTCTTTTCTGGTTGAAGGTCAACGTCTTTGGTTCATAATTTCGTAATGGCTAGCCTGCTGGCGCGGGCAACGAACAATCTTGTCAGCGTAAGTGTATATACAAATGTTGACCTTGGAATTACCTTGGCCCTGACCTGATGGAATCAAACAGACCACAGATTCCCATTCAGTGACCCCAAAAATATGTTAGAATCGTCATTTTTCCGCTTAAAAGTTTTTCTTCAGTTTGAACTTTGAACGACCTTGATTCTAAACTGATGGGATCAAACAGGTCCCGGGTTCTGCTTCAGGGACCCTAAAAATATATAAGAGCTCTGATTATCTCCACTTTAACGTTTTTACCCACCATTTGACCCTTGAATAACCTTGCTCCTGACCAATTTTTTGTGGGGTTGCTTCAATAACAAAAAATGGAATTTTTCACCTAATTCTTCAATTTTTAACTCAAATGAAACAAATTTTTAAAAAATAGTTAGATTTTAGGTGGAGTCTACACTGCCGGGGCCGGCAACGAGCAATCTTTCCCGCTGCTTTTTACGAAAAGAGATGTAAAAAATATAAAAGAATTACGTAAATACTCATACAAATACATATAAATTTAGTTTTCAAGGTCAAAACTGATATAGTGAACAGAAACTTAGTTTAACGTAACTGATTGTTCATTTCAATTACGAAAATTGCTCATAACAATAATGAAAATTATCGCTTTTATTATTTGATTGTGTAGATTGTGAGAAATGAGAAAATGTTAAGAAACGATTATGGGAAAAAAAGATAGAAGTTTGACCACCATTATTTCTGTGACCCGTCACAGGGATGCCTTCTTCTTCCCGCACGAGGGACATTAACATTAACTGATCCTTCAAATTTCGGTGGAAGATACCGTGCATCCTCTTATCGAGGATCTGTTCATGAGAGTTTTTCTCTTGTGCTTTCCTAATCCGGGCTCTCAGGAGTGAGTACTCGAGATAGATAAGATTGGATGCATTTTGCTCACCCCTAATATTGAAGTTAAGTCCGAGTGTTTCAGCAGCCTTCTCCGCTGCTTTGTACAGAAACGTTCCTTTGCCAACTTCTTCGTGATTCCTGATCATTTAAAGAAGAGGGTCTCTTCCATTTGCATCTCTATGTGCTGTGCCCAGAATAATCCTGTTGTGAAGACATTCAAGACTCAATATTCCGCGATTACCTTGACGGCGTGAGATGTACAGTCGCGGAACGGAAGACTTAAGGTGCATGCCGACAGTTCGAAAGACCAAATCTGCCAGATCAGACGTTTGTATCTGCTTCGGAGAGTGTCCTTTAAAAATGTCTCGTCCTGAATGCGGCTCTGTGACACGCCCAGGCACGCATAAGTCTCTCCAGAGCAAAGGTGTCGTATAGCACTTCTATCAACGAGCTCAGGATGTTCAGGGATGCCATGAAGTTTTCCTCGCTTCAAATAAACCTTGGCGCATTTGCCTAACCCAAATTCCATTCCAATTTCCTTAGTATATCGTTCGACAATCCCTAGAGCTAGATGTAGTTGCTCTTTGTTTTTAGCATAGATCTTAAGATCGTGCATGTAAAACACATGAGTGTGCCTGACATGGTTCTGCTTGACTTCGAGAAGCGAACCATGTTCGTTATCGAATTTTCGGCACCAGCCGACAAAAACATCAATACCAAGGAGAATAAAAAGAAAGAGAGGTATCGAGACCTTATAAGGGAGTTGCAATGATTGTGCCTGGAATATTCTGTTAAACTAATCGTTCTTATCATCGGCGCTCTTGGAGGTGCCAAGCTTTCACTTGCTAATGGCCTAAAAAGCATCCCTGTGTATCAACAATATGCTAAAGCACTTGCGGGAAAAATGCAGAAGGCGGCAGTCCTTGGGTCGCTCCCTGATCTTAGGACGCACGAAGCTTTTATGGATCGTCGTATTGATTCCTTTTCGGACTGTAACCACCTATCTCACGGTCGTGAGACGTGGTTGTGGCTGAAATTTTACTGCGATTTCGCTGGAAGCGGGTGCAATTTTCCAGATTAGCATCCGCTTCCGGCGAAATCCTGCGGTTGTCCTTATGACATTTGGATTTCATTCAAATATCCGTTAATAAAAATCCATACATTTGTGCTTACAGAATCACATCCGATGCCGATAAATTGGTTTCGTAAAAAACAGCCAAAATCAAAACCAGAACCAAAGCCACCATCGCCGTCGCCGTCACCGCCACCGACAAGACCACCGTCACCGTCACCGTCACTTTGGATGCCACCTGTATTAACTCACATACCGAACTTACCTCCTCGACTGGCAATTAATAAGAATGCAGAATATGATTCAGTATGGTTTGAAGGACAAATCTATAAGATCCATGATCCTGAACCGGAAGTATCAGCTAATGGATCACCAGTTGTATCACGTAGTGAGATCAATAACTTACAACCTTATATATAATCTAAAACAAAAATCGTAAAATTCAACCTAAAACCTCAATAAGATGGGGGAGTTACGCTTACATATGTCTCTCTCTACAAAAAAAGAATCCTGCATGAATCTGTTATTTTAACCCCCCTTAAACAATTTTTATTTGTTCAAACAATTAATTATTCCATAATATGCAAATTAATTAATATTTTCTAAACATTTAGTTCGCGATTTTATGATAAAATAAAATGTTTAAACAAATAATAATTGCTTAAAATAAGAAGTACTTTAAACAAATTATAATGTATGTTACAGTATTGCGCACAAACCTTCTTTTAGTGGCTAGTTTTTGCCGCAATATATAACTGTGTATGGTTCTTAAACCGTTTTTTCATAATAGCCTGGACTAAGTCAAGTGACTGACAAGTGGCTGATGATACTAGGCAGTCTGATAAGTCCCTGAAAAATGAAACACGGAGACGTTTTTTTGGCCAAAGTCGGTTTTATTTTTCAACATACTCTCCTTTTAGGTCGATACAGCGAGTCCAACGATTTTCTAACTTTTTGATACCGTCCGAAAAGTACTCGATCGGAAGGTCTCCAAAATACGCCTCAGTTTCAGCTATGAGCTCCTCATTTGAGTAAAAACGCTTACCGGTGAGCCATCTCTTCAGGTTAGGGAACAAGTAATAGTCGCTGGGGGCCAGGTCTGGTGAATACGGTGGTTTTTTCTTCTTCAAATGCGGTTGTTTTTCGGCGATTTCGATTTTCAATCGGTCCAATAATGAAGAATAGTATGCTCCGGTTATGGTTTTACCTTTTTCAAGATAGTCCACGAATATTATGCCAGGTGCATCCCAAAATACGGAGGCCATAACCTTTCCGACCCATTGTTGCGTTTTTGGACGCTTCGGAGCACTTTGGCCTGGTGGAACCCACTGTTTTGCCTGTTGCGTTGACTCAGGTGTGTAGTAGTGGATCCAGGTTTCATCCATGGTTATGAATCAACGCAAAAACTCGGTCGGCTTACGCGAAAATAATGCCAAATTCTGCTGGCAAGTTGTCACACGAATTCGTTTCTGGTCCACTGTGAGCAAACGCGGCACCCATCGCGCGCAGAGCTTCTTCATGTCCAAAACTGAATGCACGATATTGCCCACGCGTTCCAATAATATGCCTACAGCATTAGCTACCTCTCTCAATTTCACTTTGGGATCATTCAACATCATATAATGGATTTTTTCGACATTTTCTGGTGTAGTGACCTCTTTTGGGCGCCCAGATCGTTCAGTATCAACTGTGCTCGTACGGCCACAACGAAACTGGGTAAACCACTTATGAATCGTTCCAATCGACAGTGCAGAGTCCAGGTAAGACTTATCCAGCTTGGCCTTGGTCTCTGATATCGTTTTCTTGCGAAGATAGTAGTGTTTGATCAAAACTCGAAACTCAGATTTTTCCATATTAAAAAAAACTCGGAGGTTAGTCGCTTCTCAGTGCTGTAACTTGTAAATGCGTAAACATAAATGGCTGAAGTTTTGATAGGCGTCATTTGAAGAATCAAGCTCCACGAAAATGGTTCACATTAGTGAATACTAATGCCATCTCTTAGAATTTTCAGGTACTTATCAAATTGCCTAGTATTTTGTCTTAGAGCTACACGGTGAAAAATGTGATTCTACAACACTTTTTACTCTTTTAAAATGCAAGCGTAAGGTTAAATTGCAAACATTGTATGGGAATGTCTGTATTAAAATAGAGCGAACTCTATGATATTGTAAAATTCCAAAACATCTTGTATTTTACCGTTACCCTACGCCAGGGAAAAACTTCCAATACATGTATTAGAAGTTTTCAATAGACATTTTTTACAGTGTACCATCTGGGAGAATTTAAAATCTGCATTCATTGCACAGCCAAAACAAATGAAAAGTCGTCGGATGTGGGTATAAGACACATGTATCCCTATGTATTTTGATGCGCTGAATTCAAATTCGCTCTCACAATTTGTCCAGCGGGTCCAGGTTTAGACCTAACCTCAAGAAAACAGCTCAAAACCCTAAAATCTCAGACAAAATGTACTCATCCTTCTGTATTTTGATACGCTGAATTCAAATTCGCGACCTAAATTGGGCCAACTGGTCTAGGTTTGACTCTAACCTCAAACGCATATAAAAATCGCAAATAAACCTGATTTTTCCCTTAAATAAAAAACTCTCATCTCAAATCTGATTGGAAACGTACATACTTTTATGTTTTCTATTGCGATGTATTCAAATTCACAACCTAAATCGGCCCATCTGGTCTAATTTGGCTCTATCACGTCTAGGTTCGGCCTTTATCTCAAGTGACACTTTGAAAATACACAAATAGCGAAGTTTGTTTTTATGACTACAATGTTATTTTTATCTGCTATTTAGAACTCTTAAGAGCCATGTTAATTTTATTAATCTCACTTTAGCGTTTCCCAGAAACAGCGACGTGGACTTACTAAGTTCTGTTTTTCTTTAGGGTGCTAAATTAGAGTGATTCCCATTGCCTCTCACTATTAGATTGTATTTAATATATTTTCCAAATTCCATTTAAACTGTTTCTTTAATACTATACCGTGTGCTTTTCTGTTCAAAACTTCTGTGTAATGGGTTTCGCTTACATTTTCCCTCTTCTTTTCGTTTCTCTTATTAGCATCCTGCAAAAATCAGCCATCACAGCCTCATCCCATTTACCTTGTTATTGCTTATGTCTTGATAGAACCGTTCCTCTTGCTCTTTACTGTAATCTCCAGAGTTTTCGAAAAACTTATCTAAGTGTAAATCGAGGAAGTAGAATTTTAAATTAATTCTACAACCCAAATTTATATAGGCCTTTATTACCTTCGCTACAATTTTCTTGTAGTGAGGACCTTTATAGTGACCTAAAAAATTCATCGGCATCAGATACAGATGAGAATTTCTGAACTATATAGTTAATTCATTAACATCCTTATCTAAAGCTTTCAAAAATTGATTCATCAGTCCTACTTTGATGTGAAGGGGTAGGATAAGAACATTTTTAGAATCAACGAGAGTATTTTAAATGATGTTGTGAGAACCAGGTTCGAGGGATTTTCTATTATGCCAACATTTTTTTCTATAATGATATGTCGATCTCTGCTGTTCCAATGGCATATAAAGCATGACTCTCTCGTGAAACCTGATTGTCGTCCGAGTAGAATAGTAAGGATTCTGAGATCTTCACAGTACTCTGCGTAATTCAATTTCTCTAAAACTATCTTAAGATTGATATACTCCTCTCTAATCACCGTTGAGTGAGCAATTGGAACGGAAGCATAAACATGTGTGTTTTGTAGAAAAACGGCTATTAAGCTACGTGTTTAAGCATCGATAAAAAGTCTCCAGTGTTCATCTCTAAGCACGTCTTTTTTTAGACATTTCATTAACTATCTTACGTCATTACAATAAACCAATGATGTTTCTTCATCTTTTGAGAAATATTCCAGTAATTCTGTATCGCTATTGCGATAAAATGTGACTTTCACGTTTTGTTGTAAGAGTTCCTTTTCTTAAGAAATGAAGCAGCAAATTCTGAAACATCTTCTGGTAATTCTAGTTCTTCAGAATCGTCATCATGGTCATCGTTATCACTGCCTTCTTCTTTAGCATCGGTGTCGACTTCCAAAACATCAACGTTTTTTGCAAAACTATAAACTCCATGTTCTTTTTTATGTATTTATATTGGCTTTACTTCTGCAGATACTTTAATGTATGATATGGTATTCTTATTATTCGTTGTGAATCCTTTTACATCATTCATTCAAAAGTAGCAGTCTCTTAAAAATAGTGGTTCTTTCTATATAGTTGGTGTTGAATATTTCAGATATTTTTCTTTTACATTTTTGGAACGATACAGCATCAGTCTGCAGGCATTACAGATGATGTAAGGAACCCATTTTATATATTTGTGTACTAACTTACGATTAAAACAATTTTTATAGAAACTTTTCACTTCTTCATCTATTTCTTTTGGTGAAGACTTTACTTCACATTTACTGCAATTGTGACAGAATGATTGTGAACATTTATCACAATTGTGATTTTTTGAACAGCTTGAAGTCTTATTCTGTGTAAAACTCTCTTTAGTCGTGTCTGCTATAGCGGCATAAATGCCGTTTAGCTAGACACTCGCCGCGATGATATAGTCACAGCTATAAATGATATTAAGTTGTGATTCCAAAACCTAGATCAGCGATAGTGTAATTTTAGAAATGTATTCAACGCCTGCTCATACAAAAAAAGTATATGATAAAATTTCCTGCAAAAAATTTTATTCTTTGTCTTTTCTGTGTGAGCGGGCCTTGAATACACGCTGATGTGATATTTGCAATCACTATTTCATATCATTTATAGCTGTGACTATATCATCGCGGCGATTGTCTAGATAAATGGCACAAAAAGACAAAAGAACATGTACTTCTGGAGTCATATTCGAGGTGTAAGTTTTTTATTGTTCAAAATCATATGGTGAAAATCGGCTTTATTGGGTATTTTGAGAAATTTTTTTTTTGAGTTTAGAACCAAATTAGACCTGCTGGGCCGATGTTGGTTGTGAATTGGAATACATTGCAATAAAAAAGATAAGAAAATGTACGTTTTCACTCAGATTTGAGATGTAAGTTTTTCCTTGAAGGGAAAAATCAGCTTAATTTGCGATTTTGAGATGTTTCTTGAGGTGAGGAGCAAACCTAGACCTGTTGGCCCAATTTAGGTCGCGAATTTGAATTGAGCGTATCAAAAAACATAAGGTTGAGTTCATTTTAACTGAGATTTTAGATCTTTGATGTTTTTGTTCAACTTTGTTAACCTAAAAACATCTATTCAGCCATTTTTTAGGTATTTTATTGAGGTTAAGGCTAAATCTAGACCCACTGGACAAATTCTGAGGGCAGATTTGAATTCAGTGCATCAAAGTAAATAGCGGTACATGAATTTCATACCCAGATGCGACAACTTTTGTTTGTGTTGTGTTATTCATATTAATGTCTCAGGCTTAAGATGGTTACAGCATAACATTTCGAAGGCATTTTTTGCTAGAGTTGGATTCTTTTTAATTATTATTTTGTTTTAAATAGTTGCAACAGGCTACTTCGGTATATATCATCAGTTCCGGACAAATTTTTGTAATACAATCAAATGATCTGATAAGAGTAGCATGCCTAATTTGACAGATTGGGCAAAGCCAAAATTTTAACCAAATATTCATCGAGTGGACTGCAGTCAAATGCATGATTGAGGGTCATAGGGTAATTAGATCAATTTCCATAGGTACTCGCTCAGGAATCGAATCCCAAACCTCTAACTTAAAGTCTGAGTAAATAACCAACTGAGCCCCCAAGGCTCTTTTTAAATCTGGATTCATACTTTTTTAGCATGTTGTCGGATAAGCCCGGTTTTTATCATAGGCACGATCTAAGTCAAGTGAATTAGGAGATGAGGATGTTATAAGTCACTTTAATACGATGTTTGAAACTTTTTGCGATGATGTTGTAGGTACACAATGTACATAATGCCTTGTGTAGTTTAGGGTCCGAATTTTACCGCTATCATCCTTACACAGCAGATGTGAGAGTTGCAGGTGGTAACAGTCGCATCTGGATGATTTCTTGAAGCTACCATCTGCCACTCCATAGGTTTTTATTTGCTTCATTACGGATGGTCTAAACCCTTCTTACAAAATATTTCTAAAGGTTTCTTATCACCTTCTGAGCTGCTGCCAGTGACCTACTGACACCTAAATGTGCAAGATGTTCAGTTGATTTTCCGTGCACATATTCTGCACCTAAGATCACGGTAGGTTAAATAGATGCATGTTTCATATTTCTCCATTTGGGCTCTATTCCATGCCTTAGCTCACCATATTTATGGATCTTGGTTGTACATGTTATCAGCAGATTTCAGTCAAGTGGATAAGCAATGTCGGTGACGTAGACTCTTCCACTTTTTCTTCTCGCATTAAAATATCGGGTCGATTGGCTCAGATGTAATGATTATAATGTCTGTGCGTATATTCTCTTTGAGTCATTATGCGACAACTATCAATGTTTGAAAATCCGCACCAGGCGTTTGTTTATATAATTTGTTGATGCCGAGCGTAGGATTTTTTTTTACTAAAATGTAGAAGGAAAGAGGATAATAAACTTTTTTTAAAAATATTTGCGTCCAAAAAAAATTTTAAAGCATAACAATTGAAAAGTCGCTTGTACATGAAAATTCTAAATTTAATTCTTAATTTTTCGGAAAAAAATCTAAAATCAACTAGTATTCTCATTCTAAAATTAATTTAAAGTAATTGATAGAGTGTTTTATATTTTTCAGTTTATTATTGAAAATGGTTTTGTTTTTGAATTCTAACTCTTCAGGTCTAAAAAATGTTAGAAACCATTTCATCAATTCAGTTAAGACACCCGACACTAAAGTTTCACCAAATTTCGCATAAATGGTTAGACCACACTACAACGCTGATATTCAGGAAATGGATTCATCCATGTATTCTGCTTTTCACGTCTGCAATAACTCTTGATTATATTAATGGGTAGAAAATAATATAATACAAAATATAGAATACATATTTATATTCACTATTTAAGTCTAAATTAGGATTTGAAACAGTTGCAGAATATGTTATCATCATTGTGGGTATTTCATCTTCTTGCATTATTATGGCATAACCGAAAGAAGTGTCTTATTCACTGTAATGCAATCATTAGTTACACATTATTCGGTAAATTTAGTTATAATAAGCAATTCACATCCACGCGGAGAAAAATGGATGTTCAAACGTAACATGTAGATGTTCAAGGTTAAAATATTTCATGTTTATCTATAGGACAGCAATCTCGATATTCAAAATTAGGATCATTAGACATTAAAAAGTGAGATGCTACTCTGTAACGTCTAAAATTCTCAATTGAAATATCCGAGATATTACATGTATGATTATGTTTAATAACGGCTCTAAAAATTTAGGAAGTTTACTTACTTCTGCTCTTTTAAGGAATTAATTGATAACTTATTTGTGAATTTAAAATTAAACTTTAATGTTCGTAAATGGACATGAAACAGGTACAGGGTATGAAATATCGATGAGATGATACATTCAGCCAAGTTAAGGTTATGCTTAATATATGTAATTCAAAATAAAAAATGAAAACGGGATAAGTAAGCGGAGAGCGAATGAACTGTTATCTGTATTTGAAATTCTATCTATCTTAGATTCCTTAAACTTGGTCAAGTTCGTTGGAGTTAATATACCCTGAAAGTTAAGATAATTTTACCTCGT
This sequence comes from Belonocnema kinseyi, assembly GCF_010883055.1. NCBI lineage: Eukaryota > Metazoa > Arthropoda > Insecta > Hymenoptera > Cynipidae > Belonocnema > Belonocnema kinseyi. The sequence goes on from NC_046664.1 coordinate 42,364,245, forward strand.
GTAGACAGACAAAAGTCTTTATCCAACATTAATTACGCGATAGCTAATTTTAATTCTTTGGAAATGTTCAGAAATTGTAATATTTCATAATTGTAAAATCGAAAATATAGTCGTGAAATTCCAATGCACGATTTACATGCCCTCTGATGATTTTAACATCTGAATGCGTTTCAGTTTAACATACAAATATTTTTACGTCTAACATCTAAAAAAGATAGTAGATGTTTGGCATTAATATCTGTATGTTAGAAGGTCAAATCTTATCCTTTGAACATCGAAATTTAAACATCCATCTTTCTCCGTGCACATTTTTCGCGTTTACTTTTTTCATAAAAAAATTAATTTAAATATTTTGTAACAAAAAGTTTAAGATATACGAAATTGTAAATTGCATCGTATATGTGATTCCAAATTACGACATTGTATACGATTAAGATATTTAATAGAATCTCGCATGCAATACAGTATACAAAATCGTATACAACATTGAATATATCATTTATCATATTGTATTTTTCAATATCAACAAAAAGAAATTTTCGCATGCGAAGTTTCAAGTATCAATATTGACTTAACTGATTTTTGTGTGTATTGAGAAGGCGATTGTATCGATTAAAAAAATCATAGTTTTGTTGGTTAGGTCAACTTTATTTAATTATCACGCGCCACATATATTTTTTCGACGAATTTAAGAAAATCAAATTTTTGGTTTCTCAATATAAAAAAATTTTCCAGTTACTTTCATTGTGACACATACCACTGTTACATGTTATATGTTACTGTTACATGTTGCCCCAATTTTCGGGGCATTCTTGACTTCCGAAATCCTAGTTGGTCAGATGAATGAATAATTCCGCTGATTTTTTCAAGTACTACAGCATATGTGAAAACGAAGAGAATCGGAAGCGGATAGCTAATTAGGTTTCCTTTCAGATCTTTGTTTTTAAAAGTTATTATTATTAACTGTTTGCGATAACATTTAGGATATATTTATTTCAGAACAATAAATTTAGGTTTCATTAACAAAATTTGATAATAAAAATACCTATATTTCTTCTTGTAGAACGAAATCTACCGAAGCCCAGGATATCAGCGCATTGGATCCCGTTTCAGCGGCCTAATATTCCGCCAAATGATTCTAATCGCCCACCCCAAGGTATGTCCGCCGTGGAGTTATATTTATACTAAAAAGTAGTTAAGAAGTAATAAAATGTAGCACAAAGCTTCAAACTTACGTTATTTTAAATTACATGAAATATAGGGTGCCAAATTACGATGTCGTTAACGATGTTGAACAGGATGACGCATACAATATAGTATTCAGTATCATATACAACATCAAATACAAAATCATATATGATATTATATTTTTAAATAGGGGCCGAAAAAATTTCTCATGTGGATATTTAAGTATTAATATTAACATAATTGATGTTTTTGTCTGTTGAATAGGTGAGACTATTAATTAAAAAGATGTTAGTTTTATTAGTGTACTGGTCTAGTTTTATTTTATAAAAACCTTCAAAATTGAGCGTTTTATCAAAATAAAATTCGACCAGTAGACCAACAAAAATAAAATCTTTGTTATTTTTTAGGTAATATTAACTGTTTTCAATTACATTCAGGACATATTTCTTCTTACAGAGCGAAGGCCGCCATCGCCGCCCGTTCGGGGCGGGATTTCTACGGCTTGGTTCCTTCGGCCTCATCGCACAGCAGGTTTGTCCACCGAGGAGTTAAATTTTTGCTTAAAAAATAAAAAATTAATGCAAATTAGCAAAAAGTTTTATATGTTCTTCCGTCCTAAAATAGTTTTAAAGAGCGAAGCTTAAGCCTCAAAACACAATCTAACAGGTGGAATTTTTTTCTATCATAATGCAAAAGGAATGCAATGTCTCAAATGTTCCTTGTCAAACACCATTGTATTCACAAATAATTTTTTAGATTAAGTTCGCAGGGCTACTATCTATTGTGTTGAATTTAAGAGCTTAAAATTTTTCATTTAACACTACACTAGGACGTGAAAAATAACAAGTTTAACCTAGAGTTACAAAACATTAAAATAAAGGCCCACTAACATTAGAGTCGGTCTACTGGCTCAATTTTATTTGATCAAAATATTCAAAGTTTAATTTTTTTCATAAAAGAAAATGGGACCAGTAAAGAACAAAACTAACAACTCTGTTTTTTAACCCTCGAGTGGTACAGTGGGGACAGCGCCAACCCCAGGATGATTTTAAAATGTATTTTTATAAAGAAAAAACTCATGTTACAGTATAAGAGTTCTGTTCTTATTGTTGAGTAGAGAGCCACTGATACAATAGCAACTAAAACCTTTTTTAAAAACTAGGGTACATGGGGACCTTACCGTACCAAATGTGTCCGCCTGGCTCACCGTACCATTTAAGGGTTAATATTTAATTTAACTCTTTGCGAACATATTAAGGATATCTTCATTTCGGACCAATAACTTTAGGGTTCACTGAAAAAATTAGAAATTAAAAAAATCCCTATAATTCTTCTCACAGGACGAACTCGACCGAGCCATTTAAATAATCAAAGACCGTCCAGCTCATCAGTACCGCTCCCACCGAACGTCCCGAATATGTTTAACAGGCCTGAGCATAACCATCGGGAGCAGGAGATACAATTACCACGTCGCGTTAGATTGAGAATGGAGCGCCGAGAACGAATTGCAAATGGAGAACCAGGTAATTTAAAAACTAAAATATAAAATCTTAAACCAATCTTACAAGGGGTACAATTGCATAATATTTGTGAAATTATTGTTACTTTTGTTACTACGATGTCTCAAATATGGGTCTGTCACGGTATCGGTATAATCACCGCTAAATCACCGCTAAATCACCATTTAGGTGGTTTTAAACTTTATCTTCAACAAAAAAATTTAAGCCATAATGAGGGGACGCCCCTATTCTGTAATCTATCTTTACGAAAGGGAACCTAGGTCCTTCGGGTTATTATTTAGATTCATATTCCGCCCGGGAATAAGTGACTGCCAAACTAAGTTGTAATATGTTAAAGAAATAGGATGCTCTTTTTATCCATTCTCGAGAAAATCGGGTTTGGAACAATTCACGCACGAAAAATAGACCGCGATATGTGTCTTTCAACTCTTGGTTGAATTAGACGGTAACGCTCCCAGCTTTTGACTATCAAGTCCGAGCTAGATTCGTGCTGCCGGAATTTTATTGCCAATTTTTTAATTCAAATTTGTTAAAGTTTAATTGCCTATTAAAATGAATTTAAATTAAGGCAGGGCGGGACGAGATGAGCATAGTTGTTCCTTTCACATCAGTATTTAAAATCTGCTAATTCATTCCTTGAAAGTAAAACGTTATATATATATAATTAAAAATTTGTCGTAAGGACAACCGCAGGATTTCGCCAGGAGCGGGTGCTAATCTGAAAAATTGCACCCGCTTCCAGCGAAATCGCGGTAAAATTTCAGCCATAACCACGTCT